>NC_050444.1:104248350-104508350 GCF_903995425.1 Onychomys torridus | reverse complement strand
CAGAGAGAACAGTCAGAGGATGCTTTGTGGCACAGGAATTCTTCATCTCTCCACCTTTCGTCTGTCTGCTCTTTGTTCCTCTTTCATCTGAAAGAATTAGTACTTACAGAGTAGCCTATTTGCATTTAAAAAGGGCTTAGTTCCCTCACAGTCCCCTACAGTCCACCTTCCAAATGAGGACAGTTCCTGAAGTCCAAGGCCTTGATGGTCACAAAGGTGGAGACCTGCACCCCCACCTGGTATTCTGCTAACTTTCATGGGAAGCTGTGAGCACATTTGAAAACCCTGAACCTCCAGGGACCCTGACTCCGACTTGTACGGTTCTGCATATGTGTACACCTCTTAAGAGATCAGCTTTCTTTCGAATTTCTTCATCAAAGCTTTGCCAGTTAGCACAGGGGACAGATCTTCCTCTTAGTTTCCACTGAGAGCCAGCAGTCCTTGGTATTCCTTGGCAAGCCTGGAATCTCTGCCTGTTCTGTCTGTCTTCATTCAGCTGTCTCCTTTATTATCCTTTTATTTTTGATTGGCACATGCTGGAACATATTTGTGGGCTACAACATCATGTTTCAATATGTAGACATTTTATAATGATGAAATCAGAGATTTAGCATAGTTTAAGTATTTATAATTTCTTTGTTATAAGAACCTAAAAGCTCTTTCTTCCAGCTGTTTTGACATATACAATGAACTGATGTTAGCTACAGTCACTCTAGTGTGCAACAGAACAGGAGAGATAATTCTTGCTATCAAACTGTAAGGTTGTACATTTTAGCCAGATTCTGACCATTGCTTCCTCCCCTGCTTATACTGTCTTCTTCATAAGACAATTGTATTAGACACCGACCTCCCTCTTCCTGTCTCTTTATGCCCCCAATAACTCTGTTTGCAAATATAAGCATTCTGAGATACCATGCATTAGAATTTCAGAATGTCTCTGTGGAACTCATCATGGATCCATGGCACTCTGGGGTCCTTCTGTTGACTGAATTGGGATGCAGGAAACAGAAGTTTATTGGACAGGAGCTGAGGTCATGAGGAGAGAAAAATAGCCATTGGCTGTCCATGGCCACCAGGGAGGGAGTTGGAAAAAAATCAATGTTTTGACCTCTCTTTTCCCAATCGGATCTCCTGATGCTTATGTTAGTGCCTTATCCTGACAACAGAAAGGCCCAAGGTCAGGAGCCCAGTGATACAGTGACTAAAGATTATACTCCTGGGTTATATGACAGAGTAGTGGAGGAACAGTGGGTATGGGGAGGTGAGGAATGGGTAGTGCAGCCTCTTAACTCTTGCAAACTTCCATTCCTCTGGTAGTACACTGGGGATAATATTAGTGGCTACTTCATAGGGTTATTAACTTGCCCCCCAGCATACCATAAGTGTTACTATTTTATTGTGAGTTCTTCAAATCACTCCACTTTCCTACTTCTGCCTGATGAACCAAAGTAAGCAGTTCAGATTTCATGCTGCGATTAACACAAAGGTGTGTACTGTGCTCAGCTATGTTACCTACTTTTCTGAGTCATCAACCCAAATGTTTGAACTAGTACTGGCAGCTCAGTACTAGTTCAGCAGTTTGAACTAGTACTGGCAGAGGTCAGACTGAGCAAAGGCTTGGTGATTTCTATAATAAAGGTAAGAGGGGGGCAGGGGCAGAAATATGGCTGAAGTTGAAATTCATACTGCTTCTGCAAGGGACTGGGTCTAGTCCCACCTGCCTGCAGTTTGGGCTCCAGGAAATGTGACACCCTCTCTGAGACACACACACACACACACACACACACACACACACACACACACACTAAACAAAGAAAGAGATTTAAATCAAAGATAGAAACAATCCAGTTCCTGGTGTATAATATTTTGGAGGATGTGGCTGTGACCCTCTGTGGCTCAGAGTGTAGTGTAGCCCATCACAGACAACTCTCACTGGCAGAAATCATTAATGTTTTTAATACTCAGAGTGCTCACTCTCAAGGGGATGTCTGAGAGAATTTTGTGGAAAGGCTGATGATTGAGCTGCGCACTGACACAATAGAATTTGGACACATGGAGATTGAGGGTGAGGAAGTCAACAGACTATGGAAAGTCAAGAGTGGACCTGTACAGAGAACAGACAGGGAGCTAAGTAGACAGAGGGAGATGGAAGACAACAGAGGCTTCCTGGGAAAAGGAGGCTGAATTTCTACCTAAAGCTTAATTAACAATATAGAATGAGTACACTGCTCTCTAGGTCAAATAATATATCTGTTGTTCTCTAATTTCAAATGGACTCTTCTCTTGCCATGACCCTACTTAAGTACTCATGGTTATTTAAAGATGCATCTGAGATTGAGCCAGAGTTACAACCTAGAATTGAGAGGAATGTTCTTCAGAATCCAGAGGTGGGTGGAATCATAGACCCACTGGGTAACAGCCCATCACATGCCAAAGACAAATACTCAGTAAGTCCACATGGACAGTCACCCCAGTAGAAGGAAAGCTGAGGAGAAAAGAGGCCCTGCAGATCAGCATGGCAACCCCTGAGGGTATGCCAGGGATCCATGGCAGGTAAGGAGCTACAGTGAAGGCAGATGTGGAGTGGTTAGGAGTCAGCAGGGACCACAGAGCAAGCATGATCATGATACTGCAAACAGTGTTGCTGTTGCAGATAGGCAGGATAAGAAGGTGGGTGGCACAGCTATGCATCAGTTGCAAAAGAGGCAGCTGACCTGGAGAAAGAATGGACACCAATAAGGAATGTGGGAGCAATTGACTATGATGATGGCTTTGAAAGTAGGGCATATGACATAGATGATTTCCATACAGAAGAAAAAAAAAAAAAAAAACAGGAATCTGCAAGCGGGAGGTGGGGGTAAGAAAAATATTTCAAGGAAGGTTTCTGGAATCATAATAATAAGGCACATTTACAACATCCTACCTGGGCACCAAAGGGATGAATCAGTGGTTAAGAGCACTTGTTTCTCTTTCAGAGGACCCAGGTTCTGTTCCCAGCACCCAAATGTGAGTTCACAACCATTTGTAACTCCAGTTCCAGGGGATTCAGTATCCTCTTCTGACCTCCAGGCACACACATGGTCCATATACTTTTATGTAGGTGAAACCCTCCTATACATAAAAATAAATGAATCTTTAAAAAATAACAAAATAAAATGCTCTACCTTGTTTTATAATGATTTATTTAAGTGTACCGTTGTTTCCTATATCAGAGGCAGGGATTTCCTTAAGTTTTTTTTAATCTTCAGTTCATAATAGCATTTTTAATAACTTTTAAATATTTCATTTTATGTGCCTATGTGTTTGTCTGCATGTGTACCTGTAAACCACTTGCATGTTTAGTGCTTGATAGAGCAGAGGAAGTTGTTGAGTCCCCTGGAACTGGAGCTAGAGATGGTTGTGAGCCACCATGTGGATGCTGGGACTCAAACCTGGATCTTCTGGAAGAGCAGCCAATGCTCTAACTACAAAGCCATCTCTTCAGCCACAGTAGAGCATTCCTAACTCATGTATGACACTGTCAAAAAAGTGTTGTTAAGCTCAGACATATTATGTAAGAAAAAATAAAAAGTAAAAATAATAGAGAATGATAAATATTTAATTAAACAAAAAATAAATAATCACAGCTGAACGGAAACAGGTGCTTGGGTAGAAAGACTGAGACATTAGAATAAAATTAAAAGAAGACAGCCCCAGGGATCTGAAGGCCAGAGAAAATACAGGTTATGGCTGCCATAAGTAGGGGGCAAAAGTCACATAGCAATCCCAACTTCCCAGGTATGTCTCCAATGTTTCCATTTTCATTTTTTATGCTGGCTGTAGCCTTGGCAACCACGAAGACTTAGTATTCTGTTTATTCTGGTATCCAACATAACAGTTTGACTCAGATGAAAGCTCTTACTATGGAAATTATGTATCCCCCTCCCCCAGTTTCAGAGAGAAGCACAATCCAGTTTGCAACATAGGCTCTCCAGTTTAAGGGCCTGCACACACAGTTCTGAAAAGGCCTGCTTACCATAAAAATCCAACCAGGAGGAACTATTTTGGCTCTTCCCAGGCGGTTAGAACTTGTGGACACTGGTGACTGGTTTTTTTTTCACAATCAAGTACTGCACCTTCAGATCAGAATGTTAAATGTGGTTTTTCCTAGCTGCTGTGCTTTCCGCCCATACCCCTCCCACTGAGCTCAGCCATATATGAACTCAGAAATGCTCTCAGCGCGGCATGTCAGGCAGCCTCCACCCACCAGTTGTAATTGACAGGGGAGCTGAAACCCATTTTCTACAAGCCTTCCAAAGGTTTCTTTATGTGCCTTCTTTGAGCAAGTTTATATGACTGCAGCTCATTCTGCCAGAAAGAAAATCCTTCATTTACTAGTAAAAAAAATGCTGATACCTCGTTTATCCAGTCCCAAGACTTAGAATTATAAATGAGTGACTTTTCCAGAAAATTGAGACCTTTTCACTTCAGGGCTATTTCTGATGGAAGTTGCATTGGGGAGTATTCATTATACTTCTCTGCATAGAAACAGAGTGTATTGGACATAATTTAACATTTGTTCAACTCATCCCTCATTTTTTTTAACATTTGTGAAGATATTTTGTAATTATGTATCAGTGTCCCGGGAGACATCCACCTCTCTTTAATTATCTCCTGCATTGTTAGAGATATATAGACCAGTGGGGCAGATTCTGCAACATTAATCATCTTTCAGTTTTCTCTCTGGGGCTACTAGGCAGAATGGAGGTTACCAAAGACCCCAAAAACTAAGATTGTTGAATCACCTTGTTTTCCACCATACCTAAGTGACAAGTGAAGTAAATTCTCCCCAACAGTGATAAATACTTTTTTATGTGCTTCTGACTTTCCAGCTATTTTGCAAAACATGAGACCCTTAAATTGTAATTTCAAGGTTGATGGAATGTTTAGTCATGACTTAAAATTTTTGTTTTGTTTGCCTTACTTGGTTTGAATACCATTATAACTAGGTTAAAGTCAGCATACAACTGTAGGCAAAAGTTTCTGCCCCACCAGCCACTCCCAAGAAACTACACAAAGGCTTAATATTAAGTATAAATGCTCAGCCAACAGCTCAGACTTGTTACTAGCTAACTCTTACATTTAAAATTAACCCGTGTTTCTTATTTAAGCTTTCCCACATGGTTTGGTACCTTTTCTCAGTATGGCATGCCCATCTTGCTTCTCTCTGTGTCTCCTTACAATCCCCCTGACTCTGCCCTTCTTCTTTCCAGCATTCTCAGTTTGGTTCTTCTGCCTAACCTTATCCTGTCCAGATATTGGCCAGTTGGCTTCTTTATTAAACCAATCACAGCAACATATATTCACACAGTATAAAGGAATATTTCACAAGTAACAAGGATCCATAATGAGAGTGGCCTTTCTAACTGGGGCCTGAGGGAATGAAGGAATGCTCCCATGTGTGCACGCTGCAGCCATTGCCTGTAAGATCCCTCTCATGAACTCTTCAGTGAACAGTACCTGTGCAGTCCAGGGGCAAATGTGGACAGTCATCAGTTGAACAAGGCAGCTGAAAAGTGGAAGGTCAGGACTAGGGTGATAAAGTAGTTTGGGACATTGTGGGCACATCCAAAGGGTATCCACACCTCCTAAAGCATCACCAACTTGTATTCAGTCCTCAGCCCTACCAGACATTGTTAGGACAATAGCTTATACCACATTTTGTTATGACCCCTTTCTTTACCTGAAATAAAATCTACAAATAAGATGTCTAAGGAAAGGAAGATGGATGGTATCCTGTACATTCCTCATGAGGCCACTGAGTAGGCAGAAATTTGTCTGAGTAAGAAGGACAGGTTCTCCAGGTGGTCAGGAGTCATCTATTACATGACAATTCTGTGATTTAGGAGCCCTCGTCTTCCTGGGAGCACACAGAAGGACAAAACATCAGGACAAATGTCAAGAATACACCAAGCTAATGGCCTTAGGCAAGACAATGAATAGACCTGTGGACATTTGAAAGCAGCAGAATGAATACCCGTCAAAAAGTAAGGGCTGGGACTGTGCCTTAGTGATCAAGTACTTGCTTAGCATGTGCAAGCTGGGTTTGATCCTTAGCACTGAAGGGGGAAAAAAAAAGAAAAGCAAGGGGGAAGAAAGAAAAGAAAAGAACGTACATTCTGTGTGAGTGCATTTAAGTAAGTCAACACTATGATGACAAATGGCAGCTCAGTGGTCTCCTAAGACAGGGGAGGAGCAGACCACAAAGGGTTAACAGGAGACCTCTTGAAATGGTAGGAATGTTTTGTATCATGAGAGTCATGGTTATACAACCTTGACATTTACTGAATCATTCATTTCGTATGGATGGGTGGAACTGCATGTAGATTATATCTAAAATGCATTGATTTTTAAAATTTCAGCTGTGTAGGCTTGATATAAAGGTGGAATCACCCACAAAGTAGCTCTACATCAGGGCTGCAACTCTGATGACCAACAGGTAAATCTGGGTACACACAGACGCAATGCCTGCTGCTGGCCTTGGAGATGTTTTGTCGGTGCATATTGCATACCTACTATGTGCCAGACACTGTGCTATGCCACAGGTGTGCAGCAGTGGTAGATAAAATTTAAAAGGCGGGGTCTCAGAATAAAATAAAACTTGCCTGATTCCACTGCATGGTCATTTGGGTAATTTAGAGATGAGCTTTCCAGAAAGGACAAAGCTTTCAGAATGGAGATTATTGCCATGGTTTAAGTTTGAAATGATGCCCACTGCAAATTAGGATTTCAGCACTTGTTCCAGCTAGTGGTGGTAATTTGAATGCTATGGAGGCAAGCTTTTGACATTAGGATACAACATGGTAATCTATAAAATTCATGCATGAGAACCTCAACAACTGAGTTCTAAAATCTCACGTTTTAAGCAAATTATGATTCTATGTTGGGCTACCTTCATAGCTATCTGTGGCTGTATGTAATCCACAGACCACATACTGAACATACCCACATGGGGGCCTACCTGCAGCAAGTCACTGGGGATAGGCCTTTCAAAGATCTACATGCTCCTAGTTCAGGCTGTGGTCTCTACTCCCTGATCAATGTCATGTGAACAATGCCATATTCTCCCACTGTCACAGACAGACTTTGTCACAGAAAGCAAGACTTTGTTTTGCTTTCTCCAACATGATGAACTGTGACCCTTTGAAATGTGAGCCAAAATCTTTCCTCCCTAAAACTGCTTATGTCACAGAAAGGAAAAAGGCTAACTAATATAACTACTAATCTGTGTTAGTAAGTTCTAAGGATTGAGTACCCCAGGCAGTGATATTTCTCAAAGAATGCCAGCTTCAAGTCTCCTTCATCCAGTGCACTCTTAGGCATGAAAGATGACACACATATGAATGAGTCCCCATATGAAACAGAACTGTTCAGCAATAGAAGGTTAAAAGTACTAGACACCACGATTAAAGGTGGAAAAAGATGAAGTGGCTCTGAGGACACCTATTGGTCTGCAGGGAGCATGTGGCATTGTCCACATGACATAGATCAGGAAGTAGAGACCATAGCCTGAACCAGGAGCAGGTAGGACCTTGGAAGAGTATGAACTTCTCACTAGGCTGCTGGGAGAGAAATCAAGGGCAAATCATATTTACTCTTGTTTCTGTGGTACCTTACCCTGAACCCTAAGTCTAAAGGCTTCTCAAATGGACCAGATTTACAAAACAGATGTGTGTGTCCAAGATTGAGGACTGTGCAATGTATAACATGAGGTGGGAAAAGTTTCCTTTTATGGCGTGGAGAGATGGCTCAGCAGTTAAGAGCACTGGCTGCTCTTCCAGAGTCTGGGCAGAATCTGGGTTTGATTTCTAGCACTCACAAATATCTGCAACACCAGTTCCAGAGGATCTGTTACCTTCTTCTGGCTTTCTTTGGCACTACAGACATCTAGTGCACAAGCATACATTTAGGTAAACTCATACACATAAAATTAAAAAAATTTAATCTTTTTTAAACTGATGGCTAGCTAGATTGGATTATCAAAATCAGAGTATCAGAGAATGAACCAGAGCCAGGTGAGATGCCCATGGCATGAGTTGCCTTTCACCTAGCAAATGCAAGTGAGAACATAAAAAGCTCTGGGAAGGTTATTCTGAGCACAGCAGAACAAGGTTCTGTTTACATAAACAGAATGCATGCTGTATAGCAGGGACTCAATATATAGATGAGTTCGATGAATTGGATGGATGAATGGTCACTGAACCTGGAATAAACTAGAGGCAAGACTGAAATCAGGGACACAAGTTTTGAGAGGCATGAAGACTTGAACCATGGTGACTATTCTAGATTCCTATTGCTACTGTAGTAAGTTAACATGAATTTTGTAGTGTAATACAATGCACACTGAGTATAGAAGTTGTTGAGCTAAGAAGTCTAACAAGATAGTGTTATCAAGGTGGTATCCTCTGAACATTTCAGAAGAGTTCTATTCATTTCCCTTTTCTCTTTCCTCAAGACGAAGCCTATGGTTCCTTCTGTGTGTTCAAAGTTTATTACCTTATCCCTGCATTTACGGTTATACCTTCTCTTCTCTCTAACTCTACTTCCTTTATGAAAGACCCTATGATTACACTAGGAACCAGATAACCCAGCATAATCTCCCCATTCCAAAATGCTTAATTTAGCCACATAAACAAGGCTTCTTTGCCACAGAAAGTATTCATAGATTTCTGGGGCTAGAATAAGACATGACCATCTTTGGGGAACATTAGTCAGCCTACTAAGGTAATATCGAGTGTATTTTTTTTAACATCACACAACCAAAAGACATGGCTAGAAGAATCTTGCAATTTCCAAAACAAAAGAAAGTATAGTTATAACCTCTAAGAGAAGAGGGACCAGAGAGGGCCATGGAATATGTGTCATAAAAGAAGAAAAGCCAGATGTAGTGGCATATGCATTAATCCCAGCACTCAGGAAGCAGAGGCAGTAGGATCTCTGTGAATTAGAGGCTAGCCTGGTCTACATAGAAAGTTTCAGGATAGCCAGGGCTACAAAAACAAAAGCAGAAGGAAAGACTATCTTGAAGGAGGAGGAAAACCAGCAAGAGGAGGGGAGAGGAAGGTTGGGGAAAGTCAGGCTAGGCAAAAACAAACAAACAAAATACTACAGCATATGTGAAAATGTCTCTGTGAAACCCAGTTTTTTTATGTTAATAAAAAATAAGAAGAAAGGGAGAAATTAGGGGATAATGGAGGAGAGGAAGGCTGAAGCCTGTAGAAACTGAGAGTGGATGGGGATGTGGGCGAACACACAGCTGTCAGCTCGAGGACCCAATATTATTTTAGAACCTTCACAAAGAGCGTTGGCTTGATTCTTGGGTACCCTCATCTGTGAAACAAATGTGTTGATTGGATCATCTCCAGGGCTCCTCACAGATTTATATCTTGCAGTTTTGTTGGTGGTAGTTTGGTTGGTTGGTTGGTTGGTTGATTGGTTGGTTGGTTGGTTGGTGTTTTAGGGCTTTTTTCATTGGGTGGTTTTGTATAGTTATTTTGGTTTGCTTTGCTTTGGGTTTTTTGTTTGCTTGGTTTGGGGATTGTTTTTCTTTTTGTTTGTTTGCTTTTTTGGTTGATTGTTTGGTTGGTTGATTGGTTGGTTAGTGTTTTAGGGCTTTTTTCATTTGGTGGTTTTGTGTAGTTACTTTGGTTTGCTTTGCTTTAGGTTTTTTGTTTGCATGGTTTGGGGATTGTTTTTCTTGTTGTTTGTTTGGTTGGTTGGTTTTGGTTTTGGTTTTTCCTAATTCTACCAAAAACTTAACCTCACAAAAGTAATAGTCTGGAAAGAAAATTAGGAAAAGGAAGAAAGAAACCTAAAG
Organism: Onychomys torridus; assembly: GCF_903995425.1. Taxonomy (NCBI): domain Eukaryota; kingdom Metazoa; phylum Chordata; class Mammalia; order Rodentia; family Cricetidae; genus Onychomys; species Onychomys torridus. The sequence continues at coordinate 104,498,494 of NC_050444.1, read as the reverse complement.
ATGAGCATGAATTTCCCCACAGCAGAATGTGTGTTCCTTAATTCCTAATGTCAGTTCTTCTCAGGAGCCCCATTGACTGGATTACCCTGGGGTTAGAGGGTAGCTGTGAGTTAGACCCACAGTCTATGGCCTCATCCCACTCACCAGACAGCCTTGGACAAGTCAGAGAATTTCTCTCCATACCATACTTGGTCTGTAAGATAATAATAACATACCTTTGGCATTAGGTAGACACAGGAATCCAACTAGGTAATACTAGGTCCTTGAAACAGCGGGTTCTGCTGTACACTGTACATACTTGCCTCATATAGCCAGGTGCTATCATGGCTGACATGCTCGTAGAGTGTGAGCACTTTACTGGGACTCTTTATTTTACATCATGCTATAAAGACAAATGAAGTGACCAAGACTTCAGATCTGTGATACCTGCTATCAATGAGTTCCCAACTAAGCTTGTTTCTGGAGCGGTACTAATTTTTCCATTTTCAGATTTTAGGTGGCAGCACATTATTTACCTCTGAGGCATATAGATACTCTACCAATGAAAACTGACTGCTTAGCTGTGAGATTTCTACAAATGCAACAGCTCTCTACTTCAGGGACATTTGAAGTCCAACAGCAGAATTCACAGACGGCCTCTGGGTGCTGGCGCACACACTAGTCTAGAAGCTGATTTATAAGATCTCCATGAATTAGTTTTCATTTTAGCTGTGAGTCATGGTTATTTGTGTATTTTGATCTGTGAGCATGTGTGTGCTGTGCTGCATTTTCTCTGAAGGTGGCCAGATTGTTTGTGTGAAAGTGGTCCACTCAAGGACACTGCTATGTCTAATGAGGCCAAGGTCACAGCTTCAATTCCCATTTGGCCAGTTAGTTTTGCCCATAGCCACAGGCTAGGCTGTTCCCTAATTATTAAATCCAAGCTGTCTCAGCAGAGTGGGAGGATGCTGGGTAAAGCAGATTATCAGGGCTGATACACAACCACAGGTGAGGCCTACTTCAGACCACAAACCCAGAGAAGTGACAGCTAGAACACTCACGGGTGCCGTCAGCTTTGTGCTCCTGTGAGCACTTCTTAAAACACCCTGGAGTGAGTCCCTGCAGAAATACATTTGAGGTTCTCTGTGATCAACTAAATCATTTCATCATTCCTTCCCTTTATGCCTAGCACATATTCCTGTAACCCAATTAGTAATAATTACTTCTTGTCTTCAGAAGGTATTTTAACATTTTATACATTTTTCAGCCCTTGAGTCTGTTACCAAAAGCTCTACTAATCAAAGCCAGCACTGCCTGAGTCTCCTTCTCCCAGCAGTCGTTAATTGCCTTTCACTTTTCATCTAGGATGAAACATTGTGAGATTCCCCATCCACATTGCCATGACGTCTGGTATTGTCATTGCTTGGGTCTTTCTTAAACAGCCATGTTACTGAGATTTCATGGGCCCAGCTTCTCTGGCATACATAGAAGACACAATCTGACAGTAACATCCTAGTCCTCTGGATCTTACAATCTTTCCACACACTCTTCCAGAATGTTCCCTAAGCCTTGGGCATAGGAGTTGTATGGTAGACATATCACTTGGGCTAGACAGCCTAGAGTCAGTTGCTTTCTGCATGTTGACCGTGTGGTTTTCTGTAATGTTGTCTATTGCAGAAAGAAATTTCTTTGATCAGGAGTGAGAGCTACATTTATCTGTGGACATAAGGATAGGTATTTAGAAGGCAGAGCCCCCAATACCAAGTAGTCAGCTCTAAACACATATACATATGAACAACACCATTTATGTATTTATATGTAACAATAATAATTCAAGAATAAGAGGCAATAACTTTGAGAGGGACAAGATGAGTGGAGATAGAGGAGTTGGGGTGAGGAGAGGAAAGAGGAAATGATGCAAATATGGAACTCATGAAATTCTCAAAAACATACTTTTTTTAAAAATTAAACAAGTATTTATGCATGTTTTAAAGTAAAACATTAAGTTTAATAGTAAACATTTCAAAAAAAAAAAGTCTAAAACACTGAGTACTGAGTATTTACCACATACCAGGAGACACTCTCTAAACAAATTAGTGTGTGAGATAAAACAGGATTTTCTTTCTTCCCTCTGAAACCAAGGTTTAGAGCAGCTGAATAGTCACAGCAGGGTCAGGATCCAGCCCCTGCTTGCAGGCCGCATTCTTACCCATGCTGCTTTGAAACTTACTTGCAACAGCACCACGCTGAACATAGTAGTTGGCAACTGAGGCCTGCTACAAATTCACCCTACTTTGAATCTGTGCTGTAATCCCAGTGAAGGATTGTCCTGCATCATGTCACTCTTATCAGAGGTGCATCCACATGCACCTGGAAAAACGATGCTAACTAAGCAAATTCTTTCAGTGCCCATAGTTAAATCATAGTTCCAGACACTTTCATATTTCTCTATTGAATCCCAGACTACTGGAATTAAGTAGACAGTGCTTGGACCTAAGAAATACATGTGCTTGAACATGTTGAAGCTGGTGAGCAAATAGAATCTGTGTCAAGGACACTCTTGATCTTTTTTTTTCTTTACTTTTCTTTTACTCTCTCCAAACATCAGTGTGTACTACATCTTATTCTTTAGAAGTGCTTTTCAAATGCCAAAAGAAAACCCACACTGAAGTAGATACCTCGTATCCTCACCAGCCCTCACCACCTCCGTCTATTGTGAACATGTCGGTCTCTTATCTTCCCATGCCATTTTGGTTCATGCTTATTCCATCTGCAGAACAACTATATTATCTGGGAAAAGAACAAAGAAAAGCTCAATACTCCTCATTGTTTATTATAAACGTACAAAACCCCACCATACTCTTCCATCTCAAGAAACAGTTTTGCATTATTTGCTTATCAGTTATTCAGCCTTAGCTCCAAACCTCTGGACACTTATGCTGTTTAGAAGTCATCTAGGACACAACACTGATGCTTCAATTTCGATGACCAATCTCTGGACCTGGAACTTTCTGAAACAATGCTCACATCTTTGAAAGAATCAGGGTTTTTTTTTGTTTGTTTGTTTTTAATCAACAGTGGTAAAATTTACTAAGCTGCATTATTTTGAAATAAGTGTCTCTAGGCCCAGACATTTTGAGCGAAATCAAATTTCACTTTATTAAAAAAAAAAAAAAAAAAAACCACTTTGAGTCACTTCTTCCTCCCCTATTTCTGGCATTCCCAATCTGTCAATACATGTGGGTGAGATAGCGTCTGTAACACGGAATACTGATCAACACTTTTTTTAGAAGTTTCAGAAGCATGAAGCTCAATGGCCAGCCCTAAGCCCCCAATCTTAAAAAATGTTCTCTAGTTAGCTGCCCTTCCATGTCAGTGACGTGTTTGCCTTGGTTTTTCTTTGCCCAGTAGACTTGAGTGCTACTGTCCCTAGTCCAATTAATTCCTGCATTAAAATTGTTTACCCTGCGATTTGTCCTCCTGTCTCCTTAGCTGACCTACTTCAGCCTTCTTGCTCCCAAGTCATCTGTTGTATTGTGCAGGTTCTGGATTGAACTCACTTGATTCCACCCCTTGCTTTCATTTAGTGTTTCCTGTTGTCTTTATTCATGGCATACAAGTTCTTTTTGTCCATAGATGTTGCCCTTTTTTGTAGGATTGTTTTGTTTTTAATCCCTTCATCCCATCTCCTGCTGCTTCTATGGATTTTAGAAAGCTTGTTTGAAATGCATTATCCTAATTTGGCAGTTCTTTCAGATCAAAGACATACAGCAGTCCCAATTGTTAATCGGATGGCCTGAGAACAAGGTGTTTCACCATGATGTACCTGTGCTCCCCATCTGCAAAATGAAGTCTGTAATAGCTAACTTAGTGGGTTGTTGTGACTGTCATATAAACTAATGGCCTCCTATGTCTAATACAGTTTGGGTATGATCATTAAGTTTAGTGCCGTTTTATTCATTAGAACTAGTGAGAGGTGCTGTCTTGGTTACTTGGCTTTTTATCTTCTCTTTGTCATCCCTTATTGCCTTCCACTGCCAATGTGAAGAGAGAAAAGGGGGTTCCAACTTAGAGCTCACCACTCTGTGTGAATGTGCACTATGAAGTAGTCTTACAACTTAACTGAGACACCTATCATCTTGCTTACTGCAGACCTTAGCTTCTTGTGACTCAAGTGTTTTCACATCTATGACAGGCGCCAATGATTCTCATAGACAACCTGTATTCCCCTGAAAACGATGAGTTGACCTTAGAGACAGTGCTCAGGAGATTAATTTGGTAATCATCATATCCTGCTGGGAATAAATCTTACTTCCTTTTTTTTTTCTTATCCTGGTGTCTTAGGTTGCTTTCTATTGCTGTGATAAAACACCAAGACCAAAAGCAACTTGGGGAAGAAAGGGCCTATTTGGCTTACACATACTAAATACAGTCTATCATTGAGGGAAACCAAGGCAGGAACCCGGAAGCAGAAACTAAAGCCGAGACCATGGGGGATACAGCATACTGACTTGTTCCTCATGGTTCCCTCAGCTTGCTTTTTTATATAATCCAGGACCACCTGCTCAGGGGCAGCACTGCTCACAGTGGGCTTGGCCCTCCCATGGCAACCATTACTCAAGAAAAATGCCCCACAGACTTGTCTATGGACCACCCTGATGGAGGCACTTTCTTAGTTTGAAGTTCCCCTCTTCCCAGACAAGTCTAGTTTATATCAAATTGACCAAAAAAGAAAAAGAAAAAGAAAAAGAAAATGAAAAAAAAAAACCACCTTGTGTTACCATACTCTTAAATTAACCTCCATGCTAATAACTGTGGAGGGAGGGAGAAAAATCAAGAAGCATCGTGTTTCTGTCTTATTTCTGTGATTAAGAGCACAATTTCTGCCCACCCGTCATGGAACTCTGGAGCCAGCCGTGCTAACTGGAGCAGAGCTTGCTCCTCCCCCTTCTCAGGGACGTCTGTCACATGAAAACATACTCATGAACACCCACACCTCTTCATCTTTCCCAGCATTCCTTCTCTCATTTCAAAGACAATTTTATGATCCTGTCCTCTTTGGCTGAATTTTCCAATAAAAGAAATTTAGAAAGCCTAGTGCAAAACATCTGTAAATTCTATGGGATCAAAATGATGGCTTTGGGGCCAGTGAAATGACTCAGGGAGAAAGCAGGTGCCTGCCAAGCCTGACAACCTGAGCTGGATCCCTGGGTCCCACATGGCGGAGGGAGAGAATGGACTCCTGTAAGTGTGCACCATGGCACATACATACACACAAAAGACCTTTTTAATGTAATCTTTCAGGTGGGTTTGAAAACTCGGCAGCTCGGTGTTGCTGTATGAAATATTCATTTTCCGTGGGCAAGACTTGGATCCCTTATCAATGAAGAGTTCACAGCATCATGAGAAAGCAAAACTAAAAATCAATTGCTAATGAAGTCAGGCTATGAACACTGCTGTAGCACTGGGGGGAATCTTCATGGTACTGTGGGAATGGAAATTAACTTTAGATGAGAAAATCTTGGAAGACTCATATTGAAAGGTGTCAGAGTTGAAGAAAGGATGGATGGCATTCAGACTTCTCCAGAGAGACGGCCAAGGAACTACTCCAGCTGAAGATGTAACAACGTCTTCCTTCAAAGTGGTGTGTGTGTGTGTGTGTGTGTGTGTGTGTGAGAGAGAGAGAGAGAGAGAGAGAGAGAGAGAGAGAGAGAGAGAGAGAGAGAGAGAGAGAGAAGGAGAGGGAGGGGAGAGAGAAGAAACTGAGAAATTGCTGGGGAATACTCACCTAGAACAATTAGTTAAAGCTGCATTTTTAAGGCCACAAAACCTTATTTTCATTGTAAACATGTTAAAAGCTAAGATTGTAAAGCAGAAAGAAACTGTGTTTCTCTCTTGCTCCCATCTGATTTCACACACTGTTAAAATGGGAGCTTCGTGTGTCATCTGTGCCTGTCAACCTCCCTCCCCAATTTGAGCCCCTGTGCACATATCCACACCAATCTGTCCCTCACAGTGATGACCTTTCTTCAAAGACAAACCTGGCCTGACACCAGTGATGTTTAAATTCAGCATCCAGAGCTTGAGAGAAATTTCTTTCTGAAGAAAAAAGAGAAAAAAAATGTGTCAGTCCCCAGATGACATCTCCACCACACCTCCTGCTCGTTGCAGAAGGATGCAGGTTTGTGATCATCCATGGCAAGTCTGATTTCAGAGGACAGAAATGGCCTGCTGGGTGAAAGCATACATCTTCAAATCTGCAAATCTGCAAGGAGATTCCCAGAGCAGCCAAGAAACCCAACTGGCTTTTCACTTGGTGAGGAAACAAACAGGTAGATTTGTAGGGACTAATGTAAATATGGTACACACACACACACACACACACACACACACACACACACACACACATTGCTAGTTGTGGTATATTTCCACTATTGTTTCGAATTGCCTGGAGTTGTGTAGAGACACACACCCCAGCCACCGAGCCCAGACTGGTCTATCTTGTTACTTCCCTCTGTCTCCCAGTCTGTCTGTCTGTCTGTCCCTGCATCTCTCTCACTTGTCTCCTCCACTCCTAGGCAGCCTTTTGCTCTCCCCGCCCCCAATAAACCTCTTGAATTAGATCTGTTGTGTGGAATGCTCTTTTGGAGGTACCTTTTCACAGCTTTATCCTAACAACTAGAACATTACCATTGGAGTTAAATAAAGTGGCTAAAATTCCTTGCATTTTGGCTAAAGCCATTTGGCACTATACCTGAATGGGTTACAGGCTAGCCCAGAATGCACACCTATGCCCCTTTCCATTTGAAAGTGTGCTAAGGTAGAGGTGCATCCTGTGGCCTGTAGGATTTTTTCATGGTTTCGAGGAGAAAGCTGTTTACCAGAAAGGCTAATGGAGTTCCCACTTCACATGGGTAGGAAAATGCAGAAAAGACTCCAAGCCAATCATCTTACTCAGCTCTAGTGTCCTTTGAACATTAAAGTCACCCACCCGTGCACACACCCAGGGAACATTTCCTGCCTATAAAACCAAAGGGCTAAACACGAGCTCCCTTAGATGGGACAGGAGAGATGGCTCTGGCTGCTCTTCCAGAGGACCCAGGTTCAATTCCCAACGCTGATAAGGCAGCTAAAACGAATGTCTATAAATCCAATTCCAAGGGGATCTATCGCCCTCTTCTGCCCTCCATGAGCACTGCATGCATGTGGTGCACAGACATACATGTAGGCAAAGCACTGGTACATGTGAAAAATTAAAACAATAAATCTAAAAAAAAAAAAAGAAAAACAAAAGAATTCCCTTAGATCTTAGAGGCTCCTTATAACCCGAGAAGGACTTTTGATTTATGACTCAAGGAAAATGGATGCAAAGGCTTCTCTTTTGCAGAAGCAATGTAGAACACTGAAGAGTAAGGTATGGGGTATGCCCAGGTCTTGGTGACTGGACAACTGGCAATGACTCCTCCTGTCACCCACTGCCATGCTGAACTCCACCCAACCTCAAGACCATTGTCCTCAACCTTCCCACCTTCGTTCTGGACCCCACTCTTTCATATCTAACCCTCTCTGGCTCTACATTTTTAAGCACATTTATTCTTTACTACCATGGTGGGAAGCATACTATGTTTATTGTAATGGAGACTTTAATATTAAGATATCCCCACTTTTCTCATACAACTAGAAGCCCCAAACTTACCTTTATGAATATTATAGCCCTTATTTATTAATAATAACAATTCAGCACAGTGAACGAGAGCAGAAACATTAAGGAAAAAAATGTGTCAATTTTACAGCCAGACACTAGCAAATGATATTCCTAGTGTGGTGGAAGTTCCAGGTAGCTTGGCTTTTGCAGATGAATGTAAACAGAATTGTGTCATTATCCCCAAGAGGGTCCTCCGGGAGTAGCATTTATAATGCACCAAGATGTCTGAGTGGCTCACTGATCTAACTCTTTATACTGTTTGTACAGTATATAGCTTAAATAACCATCATGTTCTCTTCAGGGAGGAGCATCTTTACAAAATGATGTAACGAAAGAATAGGCTATTTTCTCACCAGTACTTCCCTTAATCGCCTTGTTTAGTTCCATGCTTGCTCAAATCTGCTCTGGAATGTTTCATTGTGGTTAGTGTAGAGAAAAAGCCCTTGTTGAGCTCACAGAATGAGAAGACCAATGGAGTCACAGACTTGGAAAAGCACCCGTGCAAACAAGCACTGTCAATGACGGCAGGTATTCTATATGACAACCAGATACTCACACACATTCCATAACCGAAATGTGAAAACTTGTTCTTTAAAAAACATCAGTGTGAGTTCTCTGCATTTCAGTCTTATTATTTCACATGAAAACTTATAAAGCTGGAGTCAGGTAAGGAAAACAGAACCCGCAGTTGAAATTTAAGAGTTATTTTAATTTGTGCATGGTTAATTGTTCAAGGGCACAGACCTGAGATATATCCGCTTGTGCTCTTCCACTTTTTACATCCTTTGAGCAACAGATCTGTTCATTCCCTTCCTCAGTTTCCCCTATCTCCTCTCACAGGCTTGTAAGGCTACAGTAGGTGAACCTATGTAAAATGCATGCCTCCTATTTTGTACTAACAGGCACTTAGTACCCCTTCCTTTAAAATTATAAATATGCCAATGTGCCCTGCTAGAAGCCTGTCTTCTACCTACATTCATTTGATTTTTTTTATGCAACCAAAATGCCTTGTGTCTTCAACAAGAAGGTCTTGCCATCTAGTTCATATGGGCAACCAAGAGCAATGGAAGTAGGCTGTGTTATTTGGGGGCTTCTGGAGCCTCCCTGATTTAGTGTTGGTGGATGTCAATGTGTGAAGTAGTAGCACCATACCAAAACAGTGGAGAAGGTAGGGATCAACCAGAAGTAAATATGCATGAAAATTCCACAAAGAAACCTGATGTGTGCTAATTAAAATAGATGCTAATTTAAGGATAAAATTGCATGAGTGCAACACACACACACACACACACACACACACACACACACACACACACACACACCTAATCTAGAGGGCTGGGGAGATAGCTCACGTAATAACACTTGCTCTGCAAGCCTGGTGATCTGAATTCTGCCTCTAGCTTCTACATTGGAAGGAGAGAACCAACTCCCAAAAGTTGTCCTCTGACCCCACACCCACATGCATTGTACATACACACACACACACACAAAATGATGAGGCTGATGAATAAAAATTTAGCTAGAAACATTTCAAAAACTAATATTAATGAAAACCATGACATTTCATTGGGATGGAGGATTAAATATAATACTTTCATACTTTAGAGTCCTCTGAATTAGAAAAATGCCAGTGTAAGTAAAGCTTATTTTTGTGATCTTTAAAACAGTTAACATATAGATGAAAATTTCTTCTTAACAAGGTTCTGGCAGCTTACATTTGATATACGAATGCCACGCTAATCAGTAACTACTAAATCAGATTCATTGATTTTTTTTTACAAGTGGGCAGATGATTGTTGAATTTATTTAAACCTGTAACATGAAGAAAAAAACAACAAAACAAACAAACAAACAAAACAGATGCCATCTCTAGAAGCAGGATCTTGCAGTCATAAAACCCAAGTCGGCAATCAAGTCAAGCTCCTTGTTCTGTGGAAGCAGGCCTAGTTTGCCTTAATCGCCAGTTAAGTGCACTCTGTATGACTGAACGTAGCTCCCAGAGAAATGTACTGTTGGCTTGGAAAACTGAGCCTGTGGTTTCAGTACACTTCCATCTGGCCTCAGCCGTGGATGTTGCGTGTTTCAGTACTCCTCTCTGCTCCGGTCCTTGCCATGGTGATGAGACACACAGCCATTGAAATCATCCAGCTCTCCCCAAGAGCCATGAGGCCTGACTGCTCGACTCTTCCTCCTTCTGGTCTCAGATGCAGAAAAATGCACACAGAGGACCGGACAGGAAAAGTGTGCATTCGGCTGAAGACTGGAACATCTCCCAGTGTTTGGGCTACCTGGGGAAGCCCAAGCACATAAGCCAGCTCTCAACGCTGTGCAGTTTTAAACTTGCCAAAGGCATGCCAGTGCCCCCGTCTACTCATCTGGAAATTGAGCGCTTTGATTTGTACCCCCTTGGCTTCCTCCCCAACCCTTGCCTCCTTATCAGGGGAGACCCTACCCTGAACATATGGGAACTAGATCCTTTCTAGGCCTACTTTTAGTGCTTATCTTATTTCAGGAAAAAACAAAGACATGTTGGGGACAGGGAAAAATAGGAAGTAAGTGGGGTTTTTTTGTTTTTTTTTGTTTTTTCTCTTCTTAAACAACCAAATAGGATTAGTGATATTTTCCTCCCCTAGAGAGGATATGGAAGATTATTATATTTGGACCTAGGGAGTCAAAACTTCCCAGTGAACATGCATTGTTTTTATCATTTCAACACATGAATTACTTCAATTGTTTAAGAAATTGATTACAAGGGTATGGGTTGATGGCTCAGTAGTTAAGAGCACTTGCTGCTGTCACAGAGGACCTAGGTTTAATTACTGGCATTGGATGGCTTACAAATACCTATAAAACCAGGTTCAAGGGGTCCGATGCCTTCTTCTGGCCCCTTCTAGTACCTGCATCCTCTGATGCACATATTACACTCAGGCACACACACATACACATAAAATTAAATGACCTTAAAAGATGTTTAAGAAATATAAAGTAAACCAAAGAAATGAAATATTTTTATAACATACAAATTAGTGATGAGATTAGCTCCATCAGCACAGAGGACTTTGACCTCTTAACATCTTTTTTAAAAGGAAAGTTAATGTCAGCCTCTTTAAGTTTGCTCTGCTCAATAGGCACTGAATGGACATGGAAGGTGGACAGTTACAGCACATGTTTGGAGTGTATAAAGTCAGGGCTAGAGATGTCTCTTAAGAGAATTGAAAGCCACAGTATCATTTAAGAATAGGCCAAAGTAGAGCACCTGTGGCTTATGAGAAGTCAGTGAGGCAGGGGGATGCTCTGATAGTTTGAATGTAATTGGCCCCCATAAACTCATAGGGCGTGGCATTATTAGGAAGTGTGGCTTTGTTAAAGTAGATGTGGCCTTGTTGGAGGAAGTGTGTCACTGTGGGGCTGGGCTTTGAGGTCTCATATATGCTCAAATCATGTCTAATGTGCACTCACTTTACTTCCTGTTGCTTGTGGATCAAATATGTAGAATTTTTAGTGCCTTCTCCATCACTATGTCTTCCTGCACACCACCATGTCCCACTATAATGGTAATGGACTGAACCCCTGAACTGTAAGTGAGCCACCCCAATTAAATATTTTCTTTTATAAGTATCATTGTGGTCATGGTGTCTCTTCTCAGCAATAAAAACCCTAACTAAGACAAAAGTCATAGAAGAATCTCAGGAATAAGGCAATGGGAGAGTGCTATGTGGCATATGAGCTCAGGTTTTGTATCTATGGTCATTGATAACTTGGACCACAGAAGAGTACTAGTCTTATGTGTTGCCCTCATCATTAGCATTCCTGATTATCACTATTGTATTGATCAGTCTCCTTCCAATCAGTCAAAGCTATCTTTTTTAAAAATCTAATGCTGGTAGCCATGTAACACCTTCATTAGCTCACCCTTTGAACCTAGGATCAAATACACAACTCAACTCAAGGCTGTACTAGTTGGAAATGAATAAGGAACTCAAGCACAAAGTGAAATGGAGCTTGAAATCTACCTTTGATTCAGTGTGATATTTTGAAAACATGAATTGGCAAATTATAGCCTGCAGACTAGCCTCGTGTTTTTATAAAGTTTTGTTGGAACCAGGGCCCGGATTAGGGTTAAGACATGAGAAGGATCGTGAAGTACAGAGGCAGAGGCTCTCTTTATTTAAAACCTTGACATTCTGACATCATTCAACTTTTTGACATTAATGCTGGGTTTTTTAGGTATGACATTATATCAGTTTTAATATTATACAGTACCATTTATCTCTGCATTATGAAGTTGTTTTAGCTCCTTGCTTGGTTTGATTTTGTGATTGTTTTGTTGAGGGGTTTTGTTTGTTTGGTTGGTTGGTTGGTTGATTGGTTGGTTGGCTGTTTTTGTTTTGGTGTTTTGTTTTGGGTTTTAGTGCTCTTTTCCAGCTGTGTAGGAGGCCAGTGAAGCATTCACCCGATCTCTGTGTTCTCCTCAGAACCTATCTGTACTTCCCAATGAATGTGTGTGCCTTTCACAGTCAAAACCTATCAATTCTAGTCAGTGCTTGGAAAAAACATTCCAGCCACCTGAAATGAATCCAATGATAGGAGCAAGTTTTGCCCAGAAGTACAGAGAGAACCACACTGAACTTTCTCATCAAAACAGTTTTCCCACTGGATCTAATCTTGCCTTGCTGAGACTCCTCAGAGAGGCCGGTGAATTAGGAACAGCAGGAGAGCCATTTTCAGATGAAGCCGATGATGCTGTCATGGAAAAGCTCCAGGCAGATTAAAGTTGCAGAAGACATCCTGCTTTCTGACAGCTTCAATATGTTAGGATCATAATTTTATCTTGTGACTCCTTCAACAGGAAGAAAGTTTGTCTTTCTCTTGTTTTTTAATTATTTCACCATTTCATGCACAAGTATCATATACTTCAACCATAACCCCCCATTTTCCTCTCTTAGCTCCTTGCCCCCTCCTCTAACCCCTCCTTCCCAACAAGTCTTTTCTCTTGTTTTCATGTCTTTCTTATTTTTATTTTTTATTTTAGCTCACAGCTTTTAAATAGGGTTGACTGCATGTGTGGGGTGAGGGCTGTTTATTTGAGCAAGGGCCGTTTTCCAAAGAGTGTGACTCTGTCTCCACCATCAGCCATGAATGGAACTTTGTAAGTCACTCTGCTCTCCACCTGGAATGTTAATGAGTCTTGTCTTGTTCAGGCCTTCTGCAGGTAGCCATCCCCTGCTGCCATGTGTTCATGAGTGCAGCAGCATGTCACAACCAGAAGTCAGCATTCCACAGCACCTCTCCCCATGCTCTGGCTTTTGCATTCTTCCTGCGCCCACTTCTGTGATGTTTTCTGAAACTTAGAGAAGATTATATAGATGTCTCACTTGGGGCTGGGCACTCAACAGTTGTTAACTGTGAGCATTTTTGACCCATTATGAGCCTCTGCATTACCCATTGCAAACAGACTCGAGAAGTGTTTCTGTTGACCAAATGAATAACTGAAAGAAACAGGCATGGCAAACTTCCTCACTCATCCAATACACTCCAGCCACTGTGCTGGAGCAGGAAGGATCTTATAAACCAACTAAACATTGTACTTTTAACATGCAGTTTGGGGTTTGAGTTACAGAATAAATGTTTGTGTTTTCCAAGTTATTAAGAACTGTTTCCCCTCTCTTGCTCTTTCCTCTCTCTTCTGCAGCCTAGGCCTTATGTTTTAAAGATTGATTTGCTCCTGTGGTGAGTTACATGCAGATGAATGCATTCAGACAAGCCTATAAACTGTATTGACTCGCTTCACAGCTAAACTCATACTAGATTGGAATGAAGGTCTTGTGTGAATTTTCACACTATTGTCTACCCATGCTGCCTTATTCAAGAGCTGACAATCACTATTACAAAATGCTATCAGTGTGAATAATGGAAATTAGTTATCTAGATCTATTACTAATATGACCTAGAAATTCATATGAGCTCTCGGTCAGAAGACACCTGGATGTGTCCAACCAAGAACATACATGCCCCCAAAGTACTTATCTCATTGCTTGTTAATCCTGTCATCCATCTAGATAATGGCTAGAATTACACGGGACAGCTGGCAGGGTAGTGTGGACATGTTCATATGGAATCTGGGTAGCATTTTGAAGGATATCTTTATTTATACAAGACTTTTTGAGGCCTATGCTAACAAATGGCATGTGCCCTTTCCACTGGGCTCTTTGGCCCAATAAATCCCAAGATCTTGTAGAAAGAATGGTGTAAATTCCACTACCACTTGGGAGGGGGGAGGGAGGGGTGCGCAGGCTGGAAGGGACCTTTGTAAAGGGAGTTGGGTATGGAAGGAGAGCAATCACAACCATTCCACAGCTGATAAAGCTGGAGACCCACTGAAGTAGCTGAAAGAAAGTGGCCCTTTTTAACAAGAAAAACCAGGAAACAAAGAACCCTGGCAAAGAATCTTCGTGTTGGTAAAAATCCATTTGCAAATGCAAAGTGGCCATCATTGGAAGGAAAAACGGAGAAATCGGAGAGGCTGTAGCCCTGTCTGACTTGCCCTTTCTCTGCAGCTTTAGGAAACTGAAATTCTTTAGCTAAAGCTTTGGAGAGATTCATTTAGATGCAGACATTCCAACCTGGCCGCCAGCCATTATTGAGTTTGGAAACCAAGTTGCCCCGGTCAGAGATTCTTATCATTTTATACCTCATATATGTTTACGGAGTGCCTGTAAGGAGAGGGTTTTACATATGTTGTCTTATTTAATTTGACAAACAACCCTCTGAGACAGCTTTCATTCACTTCTACATGTGTCATTCTAAGGCTGACATCCCTCTAAGTGACCAACTGGATGTCACACACCCAGGGATTGGCAGGAGGACTCTTGGAATGCTTTGTGCTGTTCTCCAGGGTCACCCTCAGCTTTACCCTTCTGAATTACAGCATTTTGATGTTTGTTTTGTGCATATATGTTGTGTGTGCATATTGACATTTTAGTGTACATATGTGCACTTGTGTGTGCATACTTACGGAGTCCAAAGGTAAAGGTTAGGTATTTTTCCTCAGTGGTTTGCTACCTTTATTTTTGAGAAAGGGTGCCTCTTTGAACCCGAAGCTTATCAGTTGAGACAAACTGGTCAGTGAATCTCAGGAATCTTTCTCTACCCTGACTCCCCCTCCCTGTTCCCAGCAGTGCTGGGCTTGCAACACATACCACCATGCCTGGCTTTTATGTCAGTCTGGGGGATCTGAACTCGTCTTCATGAGTTCTTGAGTGGCAGGGTGCTTTACCAACTGAATCATCTCCCCAGCCTTATCATGTTTCTTTTTTATACTTAAAACTTAGAAATATTTCATATCAAGCCAGGCATGGTGACACATGCCTTTAACCCCAGTCTTTAGGAGACTAGGCAGGCAAATTTCTGTGAGTTCAAGGCCATTCAGGGCTACATAGGGAGAACCCACTCACACATCGACCCCCTCCAAAAGAAAAAAATAGGAAATATCAAAATCAAACCCATTGGGAAATAATTATTCCATTACCAGAAAATGAACAAAACACAATTCCATTAAGACTTGTATGTTTAAGTGATTATTTGTGGTTCTCCAATTCAGTAAGCAGAAGAGCTGGAGAGCATTGAAAGTATTAAGATTATTCTGGCAAATTAATAATAATAAATTCACTTTGCTTAAATTTCCCATAAACTTCCTAAGAATGTACTGGATTGAAGGGGATTCCCTTGGAGAGAAAAAGATTTTTTTTTTCATGCAGTTAAGCACCTTCCAACAATCTGTGACTTTCTGCCCTCCTGGAGGGTTAATGGTTTATTAAGCCCACCTGTCTCATAGTAGCAAACCTGCAGGGGCAGAGAGCCCCAGCTTCTTTAGCCACAGAGCTGGATGGAACCCTCCCTTTACCAGGGATCTGTGGCCTTGGGCTCATTCTGCTCTTTCTCCAACAGTAAAATTGGATTAATAATGCTCACAAAGCTATAAATATTAAAGGAGATCGTGTAAACCAAGTTGTTCAAATGCTGAGTGCTATTGGTCTATCTCTCACTGTCCATATTTTGACAAAGGCTAACACAAAGCTCAAGAAGCGACTACCCCCACGATGCAAGCTGACTCCACTCGGTCAGGTCTCCAGCTGGCCTCTCGAGCTGAGTAGTTCTAAACAGCAGAGATGTGGTGGAAAATTATACTCATCAGACACACTGTGACCCAGTCCCCTCTGCTGAGTCACTGGCTGGCCTTACCCAGGCCAGCTGATTCGTCATTTTAAGCTCCACTTCCTTCTAATTCTGAAAAAGAGGTTTGAGGGAGACAACCAATCCCTCTAAAGTCAGAAGTCAACTGTGGAAGACACCCTAACTAACATGAGGCTTGGTGTTTCTCTGAACCCTTGTTTTATTCCCTTTGGTACTGATGAGAATATGTACCCAGTACCCATTTTTAAAATGTCTAGACAAGTAAAAAGGGAGGCCTTCATTATTTTCTTATTGGTTTTGTTTTTGTTTTAGGGGGTTTTGGGGGTGCTGCCTCCCCTCTGTGTGTCTTTGAAACTGAGTACAATCGCAGATACAAACTGTCCTCAAGGCTACCAGTGCCTGCAGAGGCAGCATTTAGAACAAACAGTCGACAAGAGGCGGCTGATGCCCAGAGCAGACCATGGGCACCCTGCCCAGTCTGTGCCCACTGAATAGAGTCAGACCATCTGCAGTGACATCCCAGCTTTTTCCTGAAGAGTGTGAACTAATTGAGAACTTGACAGCGTGTGTAAAATGCTCCATGCCGCCTTCTGCTCTTCCTCACCTCTGCCAGAGCCCATTCCCAGTGTGGGCTGCTGTTGATTGAATGGGCTGGAAGGGTCCTTTCATGGCTCCTCCTTTCTGCCAATGAGCAACGATCCCATGTGGCCTTTGGAAGAGTACCTTCCAGCTCCCAAAGGATGTGTAGTTTGAAACCCTCAAACTTGTGATCCTTGGCCTGTTTAGGATTCTAGATACATTTTAGAGTCTGATGGGAGTTTTGCGCACTTGTTCTTCTGTCCCCTGAAAATTCACATGCGCTCAAAACTTATCCAGTCTCAGACTTCCACAGTCCTCCTCTTCCCAAATTTAGAGCCAAGCCAGCACAAGGCATTGTCCACCTCCAGACCCCCTTGTGTCTCCCTTGTAACAAAGTAGCTCCTTTCCTGTTCAGAAAAAATAAAAGTCATGGCGGTATATAATGTTTATATTTACAAATTTGTAAACAGTATTGTCCAGTGATGAGTAAACACCAAACAATGTCAGCAAAACTGAACTTAGTGCAGCAGATGACTGGGGGGATAAAGGCTCTTGCTGCCAAGCCTGATGACCCCAATTTGATCTCCAAGACCCACAGGGTGCTGGGAAGAACCCGCTTCCTGCAAGCTGACCTCTGACCCACACACATGCATCATGGCAAGTGCGGGTCCATGTGCATACACACACAATAAAATAAACAAATGTAATTTAAAAGCCTTTTTAAAACAAAGTACTTATGCCACAGCAAAAAATTTTAGTGAATGTAGTGGCGTTTGACGATCTGTTCTCATGAGAAAGTATAAAAAGGGGAAAGGAATAAGCCTTGGCAAGTGGTGACATTAATTGTTTTCCATAACTAGACTTGGGACAGAAGTAGAAAACAAACAAAACTGACAGTGTTGGCAAAAAAACTGTCCATAAGTCAACAGCACCACCATTAGGATGTGTCTGCCTGTTAGTGCAATATGTCCCCATTACCATGCATGCATACAAGACACACACACAGTGACTGTGACTGCACAGGAGTATGTCTGCACACTCCACACCAACTTGTAAAATGTTCTGGGCTAAAGATATTACAATGTCTATAGTCCACTTTAAATTACTCAGGAAAAAAATATATACCTATGTTAACAAAACAAGTACAGAGAATAACAGTGATTTTGCGAAAGTGTCAGAGACACGGCTATTCTGAACTTTTCCTCAGATTGACATTTCTCATTATAAAAACTTGAAAAAAGGATAAAGGCACATAAATGGGAAATGTCAGCACAAGCAGTCTTTGGTTTGGGACTGCATCTCCTTTAATCAGCTCACAGCTCTGGTATAATCTCCGCTGCTTGGTGGAGTCCTGTCCAGAGACATCCAGCGTTGCTGCCATCAACTGAACAGTAAATGTTTGATGCTGATTCCACACGACCTGAGGATTATGCTCAGCATGTGAGATGCTGTCTGAGCAGTAAGTATGTGAATGCTGCTCCTCCAAGCTTCTGAAACCACCTTAAGGAACTGTCACCGGCAAACCAAGGCTTGAGGCCAGCAGTCATTAGGAGACTTAGCATCCTTTTCCTCCAATCTTGCAATGGATTTTTAATTCCAGAACTGAAAATAGTGCTGAGTCTTTGGCCATAAAGATGCTACTAATGTAATACTGGTCAGTTCTTGGCTGCTTGTGACAGTAATGCAGTTAGGCCTTCCAGGGCACAGCTTTCCATTTCTGTTACTGCCAGGCAACATCTGTTTTCAATTGCACACAATTTCCGCTGTTCTATTGACAGATAACAGATAAGATAGGCCCTGGGAGACCGCAGCCACTGCTTGGAACCAGATTTTTATTATTATTATTATTATTATTTTAAAACTAAACTTCCAACATTTTCAGCAAATACGAAATGCTATCCTAGTATCAAACCTCAATTTCATCTCTGATTTTCCTTTCATACGTCATAAGATTAGATGAATCTCATCTTGTAAGATTAGAAGGATTTGTGACATTGAAAATAATGAAGTTTATTTTTAAAACCCTGTACTTTTTGTTCAAAGTAGAGCTAATGACTAAAGCTCTAGGTTTCCTTAAATACTCCTATGTAGATCAGGGGGTTACATTTTCTAAATGCATTCTACCATCCTGCTGGGGAGGTAATTAGGAGTGTATTCTGTGTATTCGTGGAGAATGCAGACAGTGATGGACCTGGGCGGTCTGGGCATTAAGAGTTATATGTCATTGTGCTTACCCAGCATTCAGGAGGCCTTAGATTCAGTCCTTCACACTCAAATCAAGCAGGGTAGGGGAATGGGGAGGGGGGGGAAGCACATAGTTTCCATTTAGACTTTTTGCTTGCTCAATTCCAGCCCCCCCCCATCCAACTTGTATAATCTGAAGGTGAGTTAATTAACCATACTCGCCCTTCCTCTCTAAAATGTGTAATAGCTTTGTAGGTAGAGGCATCTGTATGCAAGCCTGATTACCTGAGTTTGATGCCCAGACCCCACAAGGTGACAAGAGAGAACCGACTCCTAAGAGTTGTCCTCTGACCTCCACCCACACCCCATGACACACGTGTACCTGCACTTCCGAACGCGCAAAATTTAGCATGCATAATAGCAATTGAGCATCCATCACCAAAAAAAAAAAAAATTGACCATCCAAAAATCACAGACTATTACATAAAAGGAGAAAATATATGTCACCAAAATTGAAGTTTTTACCACAAGAAAAACTTTATTTAGAGTCTAACAGAGCAAATAATAGGAGACATGTTTTTCAAACAAGATATCTGACAGAAAAAAATGTGTGTAGATCATGATAAATGAAGACACCATGGGAATAGGAAGAAGCAAAATGCTAGAGAGGCCCCCAGGAACCCACAAAGATGACTCCACTATAGACTATTGGCAATGGTTGAGAAGGTGTCTAAGCTGACCTACTCTGGTGATCAGATGGCAGAACATCCTAACTGTCATGATAAAACCCTCATCCAGTGACTGATGGAAGCAGATGCAGAGATCCACGGCCAAGCCCCAGGTGGAGCTCCAGGAGTCCAATCGACGAGAGAGAGGAGGGATTATATGAGCAAGAGATATTGAGACCATGATTGGAAAAAGTACAGAGACAACTAGCCAAAGGTGGAAACACATGAACTATGAACCAGTGGCTGAGGAGCCCCCATGGAACTGGACTAGGCCCTCTGAATAAGTGAGACAGTTGATGAGCTTGAACTGTTTAGGGGGCCCCCAGGCAGTGGGACCAGGACCTGTCCTTAGTGCATGAGTCGGCTTTTTGGAACCTAGGGCCTATGCTGAGACATTTTGCACAGCCTTGGTGCAGGGAAGAGGGGTTTGGACCTGCCTCAACTGAATGTACCAGGCTCTACTAACTCCCCAGGGAAACCTTGCCTTGGAGGAGGTGGGAATGGGGGGTGGGTTGGGGGAAAGGCTGGGGGGGTGGGAGGAAAGAGGACAGGGTAATCCGTGGTTGATATGTAAAACAAATAGAAAATTGCTTAAGACAAACATTTTTTAAAAATGTGTATAGAATATACATAGAATTTGCAAAATATTTTTAAAAAATGACAATCCAGTTAGAAAGTAGGCAAAGGGTGTGCACAACAGTTCTCTGGCAAGGATCCATAGCTAACAAATAAGCCCACTAGAGAATATTCACCATCAAAACCATCCAAGGAAGCCACAGTGAGGGTGTCACCACACACAGCTATCACTGCACCAGTCTGAGTGTCTGAAGTAAGAACTAGTGATAACGCACAATGCTGGTCAGAATGGAGAAAACCCTCATCAGTCACGTTGCTGGTGAGAGTGTAAAATGGAACCGGTAGCTACTATAGAAAATAATGCAATGATCCTCTTAAAACTAAGAGTGCTCTCATCATAGGACCCAGAAGCTGTATGCTTAGCATAAATCCCAGATAATTTATGTTTATGCAGAATGTGTTTGAAATATACCCAGGATCTCAGGAATCAAGCCACAGAATAGCTCAAGGATGCCATTGTATACTAATCAAATACTATCTGTTGGCTATGACCTAAAAGTCAAATGGCAGATCCAAATACCTCCAACTTGTTTTCCTCATAGTTTTTCTACCTACTACTTGAGCACCAGCCTTTCTTGAAAAGTGCTGGGCCCACCCCCTTGTGACTAGCAACAAAAGATCACTGTTTGCTAAGTATATGTGTGATCTTAGCACAACAGTAGACAAAATATGGAATACAATAAAGATGTGTAAGATGTAAGACAACCTTGCTTAGGAAAGCCTACAGTTCCCATAAAGCATATAAAATGGCACACTTATGCAATTAAGAATTAGTTTGTATTAGTTAGTTTTGTGTTTCTCTGACCAAATGCCGGACCAAAAAAGGGCAGTTTAAGAGAGGAATGATTATTGGGGCTCACCATTTGGAGGTACAGCCCATTATGGTGGGAAAAGCTTGGAAGCAGACTCATGAAGCACCTGGTCACATCCACAGTCAAGAAGCAGCATGAGATGAGAGCTGGCACTCAGTGGCTTCCTCTTTTTCTCCTTCTTATCTGGTCCAGGACCCCACCCATGGGATGTGCCACCCACATCCAGGGTAGACCTTCCCTCCTTAGTTACACCTCTCCTGAGTGAGTCCAAATCCAGTCAGTCTTCACAGTGTCATGAAATGTTCATTCTGACTAAAGTTCAAAGAAGGGAGGTTTAAGCTGGCGGCTTTCCAAAGACTGAGAAGATGGGGCCAGGCCAGAGTATGCATGCCTGTGATCAGGGAAGAGACTCAAGAGGTGTTAGATCATCAGAAGTATCAAAGACATGAGGAAAGTGACACAGATCAACATTGGGCTAACCAAAAGCCATTTCCCTTCAGCATCATTAGAGATGAACATATGGCTCAGTGATTTATCTATTATGAAGTGTTCATTTCTCGAGCCATTAGCATCACTATAGTATATACTGAGAAATAAAATTTTAAAAAAATGGTGTGTGTTGTCCAAAGGATGATCCACGATGGAAAGGAGAGATAAGATAAACAAGACAGAAGAACAGACTGGAGAGGAGATGGAAGGCCCTGTGGGAAGAGCATGTAGAAGCAGCCACATGGTTGTGTCCCACTTTCATTCAGAACTGTGCTGTGAATGGCTTTAGCTGCCTCTTGGCCTCAACCAAGAATGGAAGAGCAGATTAAAAGGTGCCACTAACACTCAGTATCAGTACATTCTCAACAGAAAAGACTTTACACTTGGTGTCTCATTGTTTTCTCCAAAATGTATTTCTGTAACACTTATATTATTAAGTACTCAAATTGTGCTGCATTGCATTTATTTTATTCCTGGGAAATCCTCAACTAAATCCAGGGTGTCTATTTTTTTCTGCACTTGTGGAAATTGGGTCATGGAGCTGCAGGAATCAGGGGTGGGCAAGCAAAGGCAGCATTTCTAGGATGGATCTTTAATGTGTAAAGGATAAATACATGGTGTTACAAAGGCTATACTTCCACATCACAGAGGCCATATGAAAAGCTTTATAATGCATACAATGACTGCATTGTGTTGCTTCCCCTGTAGACTTTTGTTCTCACACTTCAGTCTGTGAAGACTTCTAAAAAAATATTAGCAAGAAACTTTGTGGTAAGAAAAGCTGAGTCATACTTGAAATTTTACCAGTTTTTACTTTTATTAGTGCTTTGGGCTACTGGTTCCTTTTAACCCTTAAATTTTGCTATACATTGAGTTTATAACTCTGGAGACACAGTCATGTTCTTCATATTTTAATTGTCTTTACCGACATCTCTCCAAATGAGAGAACATATTAAGTCCATGATTAAAGACCAGTCATGAAATATGATTGCAGACATGATGCTAGAGCCTAGGTAACCTGATTGAAAATGATGCAACTACTACCCACTTTCTCTTTAGTTTCATAATAATAGACCACAGTGTGAGGTCTACAAGGAGGAGGACTCGTATCAGTTTGGGTCACAAATAAATTCGTAGAACTTTAGAAGACAGCCTGGCATAATATTAAGAGTGCAATAAATATTATCAAATAAGTCGTGTTAAATAAGTGGATAGAGCCAGGAAGCAGGGGCACATGTCTTTAATCCCAGCACTTGGGAGGCAGAGCCAGGCGGATCTCTGTGAGTTTGAGGCCAGCCTGGTCTACAGAGCAAGATCCACGACATGCACCAAAAACTACACAGAGAAACCCTGACTCAAAAAAAAAAAAAAAGTGGATAGATGTCTTTATTCACATCTTGCTATTCAAAGTCTCTATCGATGCTTCAAACATTAAGGCTAATTCTTTCATTTTCTGAGCTTATTTCCAAGATGGAGAAAGAGCAATCATCTTTCAAGTGCCAGAAAGTGATTGAAAATTAGACACCCATGTGCTTCTAAATAAACAACATGCAGAGCAGGATCTGCTCCTGGCCACAGAGTGAGCAAGGCCCCAGACAGTTCTCTTCCTACCTATCGCTGAGTTATTGAGTTCTAATACAAGTCCACTTGATGTATGAAAGAAATTCATTTGTTCTTGTTACACTGTGAAGGCCATAAAAAGTGCCTCCATGACCCACAGGAGACAGAAATGATATTTTAAAACACTCTGACAGTTGTGGGTAAGTCTAAATTATAATTCTGAAAAGGACAAATGACAAGAAAATTAATTCCTGTACTTTCTCTACTCTCAAGTACTCACAATTCCCAACAAAACAAAATGTGCACCTAATCGATACAAATAAAATCTGTCATCCCAAACTCCGAACAATTACTTGGCATCGTCTGGTTTCCATTAGAAGTCGAAGTTCCTCAACAGTTCTTAATATTTTCACTGCGTTTGGAATTCTGATGCTTGCCACGTTCTTCCCACAGTTACTATAAGGAAAATCCCACCTTCTTGTTGTCCAACACTCTCAAATGCTCCAGAGCCCAGCCATCTGAGCTCAGACCCCAGTTCTACCATGCACTGGCCATGTGACCTTGGATAGACCACTCATCCTCTATCAGTCTCAGAGTCTTTATGTAGTAGAGGAGATAGAAGTGGTTATAACACGTATTAATTTAAAGATTTGGTGAGGAATTCCATGTATAGTTGGCGTATCTTGGGCTTTCTGTAAATTATACCCATTTGTACTGAACGGTGCCTGATTTGCATAAAGTATCTTTAGTTTGTCCAGCATTTATAAAAAGAAACCAGGGCTGGGGAGATAGTTCAGTCAGTAAAGTGCTTGCTGCATGTGCATGAAGACCTGAGTTTGAGTTTGGATCCCCAGCATCCATGTAAAAAATGAATATGGTTGGTAGCTTGCATACCAGCATTGAGGAGGTGGAAACAAAGGAGTCTTGAAGCCCCCTGGCCAGCTAGTCTATAGTCTAACTGATGATCCGCACACTCAGACAGAGACCCTGACTCAACAACTGAGATGGGAAGTGAGAGTAAAAGGTGTCTTGTGTGAATTAGTCATGCAGTCACATGCATGCATCATCTGTAGACATCTGTGCACAAGCATATCACATGCATTATACATGCGTGGCATGTGTACACATATACACACACACACAGACACAGACATACACACACACACACACACACATCACACATCACACATCACACATCACACATCCTTTTAGACACTCTTTCCTGAAAAGAAAGAAGGCAGGAGTCTGACTCGGTGGTAGAGTACTTGTCAGGCATGTGTGAGGCCTTGAATTTTATTACCAGCACTGCAATCGGGTAAACAGATAAAGCAATGGAAACAATATATGAGTGTGTTCTGGGTTCCCAACCAATCAAGGGTAACGTGCGTGTCTTATACCAACACTAACAGACTGTTTGATTGGCATATCAAAATTGTTCATTAGCAATTATGAGAATTGTGAGAACAATACAATGAAGTCAATTAGCAGCATCTGGATTTTTCAGGGGGAGGCAAGAGATAGCAGTGGTAGATGGACTGTTAATTCCTAAATTAAATGACTTGGCACTCATGCTACATATCCTGAGTACAGAAACAGCCTGAGGCCCTTCCTGCCTCTCACTCTCCGTTTGTAAAACACAGATTACTGTCTGCCGTGTACCTACTTAATAAGAAAGATTAAGTAGTTGTTGAAGAAGTGGACCTAAATAATCACCACAACTATTAATTTAACCAATGTCCCAGCTGCGCAGCTGGGGAGCTTCACTTGCTGACACAGAAGCACACAGCTCCCGTTCTACCTCAGTGGTTCACTCAGACATGCCACCTGATTGGATTTGAAGTTGCCACAGTCAGGGACCATGGCAAGCACAGAGGTGAATTCTGTCCACAGAGATCTTACAACTTACAGTGTTTGGGAGGCTCTGTGGAGGAGCTGGGTACAGATGCACCCAATATAACTTGTGAATTCTGTGAGAGGTATGAAGAAGTTCTATTTAAAGCTCAGAGCTCATGTGCCAATGGAGTGTACAAGATGACTATTTGGTAAGCAAGAAGAAAATATTAGGATGACTTCTATTTATTTTTATCTTTCAAGAAAGAGAGTCAGACAGATGGTTCAACGGATAAAGATGCTTACACCAAGCTTGATGACTTGAGTTCAGTTCCCAGTGTTGAAGTAAAAAATAGAATCCCACAAGTTGTCTTCATACCTCCACACTATGACGTGCACACATACATAACAATAGTTATTATTATTTAAGAGTAAAGAAATCAGTCTATGTTTACTTAATGTTTGATAGGAACAGATATGATAGATAATGATATACAAAAGGATAGAAAGATGATAGATAGATAGATAGATGATAGATAGAAAGAAAGAAAGAAAGAAAGAAAGAAAGAAAGAAAGAAAGAAAGAAAGAAAGAAAGAATAGATAGATAGATAGATAGATAGATAGATAGATAGATAGATAGAGCAACTGGTGGGTGGGTGGGTGGATGGATGGATGGATGGATGGATGGATGATAGGAAGAAAGGATAGGTGACAGGTAGAAAGAGGTACAGATGTTCAAGAGTCAATGTCCATAATTGTTCAGAATGCTTCTGATAACAGTATATGATAACAGTTAGCAGCAATGATTATACATAATTTTACAAGTTTGTTAATAATAGACCAGGTCTGTATGTATCCTGGTGTTACTCTAGTGTCTGCTTTACTTACTGATCATTTCCAAATTATATTTCCTAACAATCTTAGTAGAGTCCAAGCCATGCCTCTTCTCACCTTCTAGGTAACAATCTGCCCTCTTTCATAGTAAGCTTCTTCTCGAGTTATGAAAGGATTTAATTCCCTCCTGAGCCAAATCATGGCTTTTAAGAGACAGCCAGCACTCCCATCCTTGCCAGTACCAGACATATCCATGAATCATCCGTGTACAGACTGGCTTCTTGCATGTGGGAACCTCTAATCCAGAATCTGGACAGAGAAGGAAAGCACCCCAACAGAGCCTGAATTCAGGATGGGTCCACATCTTTCTGATCCCATGCTCCTTTTTCCACCTGTGTGGGCAGCATCCTACAAGGGAAAGCATCATAGCACACTCAGATTTTGAGATTCTGTGGGTTGTGTGAGATTATGTCTGCATTCTATCTTCTGTCAGGCTTCACCTCCTAAGAGCCTTGGGCATTGAAGACATGAGCTGCTAACCCCACCTTGTCCATGCTGTGTGATGCAGAAGGTACAGGGATGGAGTCAGAAGCTAAGTCAAGGAAGTGGAATCTGTGTGTCATCTCCTTCCACAGATGCCAAGCTAGGACATGCCTGAGGGACCCTGCCTAGATTCCGACTTAACCTACCTCCCTCCACCCTCATCAATGAACTCACCTGCTTCCCACAGAAGCTACCCTGCTTCCAAGTCTAGTTTACGGCCTCGAACTATGTTAAGCTGTTATTCCCTTGTCTTGTGGAAGCTCTTCAGATATGTATGTCAGCTATTCTTATCCCCATTTCACAGATGAAGGAGCTAAAGCATGAAGCAATGAGATCACTTCCTCAAGGTCATATAGCTGAGAAGAGACAGGACAACAAAACACAAACATCCAACACTGGTCCTGAATTCCATGTGCTGCCTCTTCTCGGCTGACTTGATTTCTTCCCTTGTACAATATTCTAAAAAATAAAATGATGTTCTCTAACTCTCTCCAGGCAATTTATTGTTTACTCTCTCTATTCAGGGTTTATCTATTTTCAGATCTCTTTCTACTGCCCCAGATATTTCATGATGATGGAAATGATCTATTCGAACAAATGATCAAACGGCTTTGCTTCTGGGGTGTGAGCTTCTGTGATAACATTTCTTACTTGGGGCATTTCCAGCTTTTCCCCCATCTGATGTCTCTGTAAAGCAGACCTGTGATAGGGATATTGGGTCATCCAGGGCTACCAGCTTCAGGCAGGATGTTTTTTTTAAATTTTACTTTCTTAAAGGATTGACAGAGAGTGTGGCATGAGTACACAGTCCAAAGTCACCTGAATTGTCATCTCTTCTTTCTTTTGCTAAGCAATTACTTAACTTCCCCTCTGTTGGTGTCTTGATATGCTGGTAACTGGTAGAAGGAAGGACCAGGAGATGGGTTTCCATCTAAGAGTGGGGAGGGCTTCTTTCCTTCCTTTTAAGTTTGAGTTTTTGTGCCTGTTACCTCATCTTCCCGGTAGGCTTTGAGGTTATCCAGCTTTATCTGAGGAAGACGATTTAAATGTGTTTTTGTTACAGAAAGTACACTGAAAGAAAAGGAATACATCATTTTTGATGAATGTCATTTAGTCAAGTCACCTCTTGCTCAACCTTCTCAATCCCGGGATGTTAAAATTAATGCCAGTTAAAGATCAGATTCACCTTTTAGTTTCTAGAATATCTAGCTTGGGTCACATTTATGACCAAAAAAAAAAGTGCCTTTAAGTTTGTCTACACGTCCTTTATTTATGCTGCTGCCTGGTCTTTGGTGTGTTTCACAGGGCTTGGTAGAAGGTTTGAAATGGAGTTAGACTGCTGCAGCATTCAGAGAGCTCCTCTCTCCTCTGTCCTATGCCCAGTCTCTGGCTCAGAAACCACCTCTCATTTCCAGACATGTCAGTTGGCATGTGAAGTCTTCATGGTGACCAACTCGGTTGTACAATTTACAAGTAATTGCAAGTCAGAACCACAGACATGTCTCACTGTGTAGTCCAAAGCAGCTGGACTGTGCAATATTTGCCTCATTTTCTCATTTTCCCATGCCAGGAAAAGAACAGGAAAAGCAGTAAAGCTGTGCACAGAGTTACATCAAAACTGAATGTGCCATACAGTGAAACCATTTCCCAGCCAGTGACTTCTCAGGGTCAAACAACAACAACAACAACAAAAATACTATTTAAAGACTTGAGGGGGATTTCTATCTGAAATTCTTCCAAACAGGTTATAGGTTTTATCATCTGGGGGCAGAGAACTTTCAAAACAATTATAAGTAGCTAATAAAATTCCCATGTGCAAGTAGCATTTTCTCTAAGAAAGACATCAGATACTGCATGATCCCAGTTGCTCCAGTTCAATGCAGTCGCCACAGGACTAATTCAGAGTAATGACAGAGGGACCCATTTACATTAGATAAAAAAAAATTGAATTGCAGAATTCTTTCTAACACCATGGCCTGGTTGGTTCCTGTTACTGTAGGAGAGAGGGGCCTGCTTAGGTCACCTAAGCCCCTTCAGGATGTCCTCTAGGAAGTCTCTTAAATAAGCTGGAGAGTCACTGTGTGTGCTACAGACTGGCTAAACAGACCTTTCCTGTATGTCAGTCTTTGACATGACTGCAGGAATGGGGCTTTCAAGTTAGTGCAATCAGAACTGATAGTATTGATATATTATCAAAAGACAATGAACTGTGTTAAAATTTATATTTTTAAAGCACACTATAAGAACACCAAGATTGAAGTTTGACTAGTCTTATTTAACATACAACACACTTCTCAGGTGTTCTATAGCCCTGAAAATAAATCTGTGACACTAACATCAACCCGTTGGTTATACACATGACACACAACCATACACAGTTTC
Source organism: Onychomys torridus (assembly GCF_903995425.1). Taxonomy (NCBI): domain Eukaryota; kingdom Metazoa; phylum Chordata; class Mammalia; order Rodentia; family Cricetidae; genus Onychomys; species Onychomys torridus. The sequence goes on along the minus strand of NC_050444.1, from coordinate 104,470,039 downwards.
TTTTCCAGTTGTTTACCTTCAGGGGCACTATAGCCCCTTCACCATTGAATTCCAAATTCAGTCAGTAATGCACCGTCAAGACTGGGAGCCTAAGTGAGGTGAGCACCAGCAGTCGCCACAGAGTGGGACGTGGTCTTTATCACATGTCACACTTTTCTGTGTCACCTACATTTACATGCCATTACAAACTTGATGCATATTCATGTCTGCAAATCAGACTTGAAAGAAAACCAATGATATCAACTTCTGTTGACATTACACAGCAGGACATCTTGTAAAGGCTCCAGAGGTTTCCCTGGACTCTGTTCTTTGCAGAATTTGTGCTGGGCGTGTTCCTTCAGTTTACTTACTTTATGATCCTTCTAGCTTGTAAGAGAAAAAAATCAGTGAGGAAAAATTTTTTTTTCTTTCATTCAGACCAAAATGTAGTTTGGGATTTTTTTTTTCTTCCTCAAATAATTTTGTTACGTACACTTTTAAAAATTCAAACTCTTGGCTGAGGAGTTTTGCTCTTCTAAAGCCTGCCCTTTATTCTTCCTTGGTTTCATTCTGTTCTTTTGTGCTCTGTGCTATCGCTGGGATATCAGTTGGGCTCATAGTTATTTGCTCCCCATTTAGCCACAAGGCATAAATTTGCTAACTGTAAAGGCGTGCTTTGGCAGCTAGTCTCCGTGTATGTCCAAAGGCTAAGCTAGCTGTGCTGGAAAAGTTTCCCCCAAGGGTTACTCTGTAGAATGTGCAGCCATTTGTTGAGCTGTCTGATGTGGAAGAACAAAGAACTTGCCTTCGAGAAACCGGTTCACAGAGCGCCTTTCAGAGCAGAGAGAGAAACAAAGGACAACTTCCGGTCCACTTCCATTTCCAAGCTTGTTCTTGGCAACTAGGGCATCCGAGATCATTTCTTATGGTACTTTTCAAGAAGTCACTGAGAGATAACCCCCAAAGAACAAGTTACGGCAAATTTACTGATACCCGAAGGCTGTGCTGGGAAATTATCACCAACTCAGAACTTGTCTGTCTGTCTGTCTGTATTTGATACATACAAGTTCTACATGGATCTGTAACAATGTTTGGAAACAGAAGGGAACATACATTCCATTGATTCCAGGGTCCAAAAAGGCATTTCAACAAAATTAAAGATCATTAAATATTTGATTGAACGTCTATGAAATATTTAATATCAACTTTATTAAGTAACAAATTTATTAGTCTTAAAAATTATATCACACGTAGAGTGTGATGGAAAGATGGCTCAGCTGTTAAGAGCACTGGTTGTTCTTCCAGAGGACCTCAGTTCAGTCCCCAGCACCCACATTATGACTCACAATTGTCTATAACTCCAGTCCCAGGGGACCCCACACCCATGTCTGAGGGCACCAGGCATGCACATGATACACAGACATACATGCGTACAAAACACCCATACACATAAAATAAATATATTTTTAAAGATCAAACTTCTCTTGTTATATCACACATGAAAACAAAGTGTGGATTTAATTTTCTTACTTTCCAAGATTTTGAGCATGCCAATCATCAGTGGCACATTGCCAGCCGTTTCTATTTCAAAGGATCCTCTCCATCTTTCCCACAGGGGAACACATTGCATGTGGAATATGGAAGCATAACATTCTTTATATGACGTGTGTGCGGGACCTAAAACTGGAGAGCATGCAGCTGGTGAAGATTTTTTAAACAGCTCTGCACCCCTCTTCATATATATTATTATTACCACAGACTCATGTCTGCTCAGACTCCCTAAGGAGGGCCAGAGGTTGCCCAGGGGAGGGAGGTTGAGGTTCTGCTTTGTTCTTGCTGTAACTACCCATGGTTGGGGTAAAATGATAGGGGCAGTGGAGCTTGTGGAGCTTACAAAGCACCGTACATCACTAGAAAGGCCCCAGAATGGCCCCCACTCTATGTAAGAAGGGAATACCACTTGAGATGGGGAAGCAAAGTCACTGAGTTGGGTCACACCAATGGAATTCCTGTGTCTCAATTGTCTGGTGTTCTTCCCAGGTGGATGAGCTGACCTTCATGTGCCTTCTGTTCTAGTCAACATTTCCCACCTGAAGAGAGGTTTCTGTTGTAGAATAGGAACTGTAAATTGATGAGGACAGGAGAAAGGGTGGGTTGACTGGGTTCCATTGTTAAATGGTGGGCACGGGGAAAGAAGTGGGGTGTCTGGGTTCCATTGTTAAATTGTGGGGATAGGGAAAGGAGTGGGGTGTCTGGGTTCCATTGTAAAATTGTGGGGACAGGAGAAAGGGTGGGTTGTCTGGGTTCCATTGTTAAATGTCAGGGAAAGGAGAAAGGGTGGGTTGTCTGAGTTCCATGTGTGATAATCCTGGTCTTTAATCCATGGTCTAATTTCTTCAGATATTATTTCATTCACCATGTATGGGGCAATGGATATAAACTCCCTCCAAAACATAAAAAGTGACATTTCCTTGTAATCCCATCCCCCAACAATAACCATTCATAACACTAATTCTTGCAGAATCTTTTTCTTTACATACACTGAGATAGTACTTACTTACCTTTGTTAAAGCAAAGTAATAAATACGGTTTTAAAAATATTTTGCACTTCATGTATTTCCATTTCAGTATGTGTGAATTCATCTCATGTACTTTAATGATTTCATGGTATTCCACTGCATGGCTGTGCCATAGTTGATTTCACTGCCCTTTATTACTAGACATCAGAGTTGGAAATTCAAGTTTGACTTTTCAAGGGAATGGGGCATATATCTGAAAAAACAAAAATTAACTGTGTTCTCCTACTTGGACTTAACTCATACTAGAAGTAGAAATGACCGTCTCTATATTGGTGATTGTTGTTACATGTAAAGGCTGTGTGGGATTTGTTATTTATTTCTTTGTCTTTGTCTTTGCCTTTTCCTCTTATGCAGTCGCCTACAGCCGGGGACAAGGAAGAGCCGGCTTTACCGGTAGGGAGCAGTAGCCCTGCCTGTTCCTGTGCCTGTGTGGAATGTGTGGCCTGGGTGGGAAGGGAGAGCTCTATGCTTGCAAATCTTCCCCTCCCTTGGAATACCTGTGGTTTAATCCACCAGAGGGGGGTTGTATTTCTGTTCTACACTTAGTAACAATTGAACTCTGGCACTCACTCATAACTTATTTCTGGTCTTATGTCTCAAAATCTTGAATTCTTTCTTCCATTGGACACAAACTTTTCTAAGTTGTGAAGGGGTAAGAAATGTCTAAACTACATTCCAAGGGATGCTGGCTGATATGTGGGGACAGTGTGGGATCTAATGCTTGAGAAATGTTTTGCATGCACAACCTCTCTGAAATGCTGCATGAGATGTAAATATTCAGTATACTCAACACTGCCTGAAAGAATGCTTAGTGTTTTCCATAGACATAATTCAGGTCTAAAGAAGATACACACAGCAGAGATCTCGTGGTTTTCAAAAATAACAACCATACTAACAGTGGTTATTATGACAAATTACTAACAACAACCACATTTTCAGTTGCTCTCCAATTAACACATGACATTTCATATTGTGCTGCCTCACAAGGAAATGGCCTTGTGATTTTTTGTGTTCAACAAACAGTTATTACATTTCCACAGGATTTAAGTCTGCTACCTTTGCCCCTAGAACATTTTCAACCTTGCTTATCTGAATCCCCTACAACTAAATGCCACAGTGCATTTTAAAATGTTACAGGCTTTTAAGGATGAAAGGGATAGCCATGAAAATGTTTGTGACCCTGTAATATTTCCTTCCATTAACACTCAGAGCAAAGATATGACATTCACTGACACCCAGAGGATACACTAGACTCAAGACCAAGGTACAGCTCAAAGTCCAGGCTGCCTTTGAAGAGCTCAAAATGCTGTTCATCACTAAGACACCAGTATTCTCCTTCATTCATTGCTGAACTGTGATAGGTTGGGAATACAGCTTTAAAGGGTATGAATTATAATAAAATCACTGCTGATTTCTCCTTGTATTACATACTGGGATTTTACTCATACTTCAATCTTGCAACAGGTTATTTAGGTTGACTAACAAATTTTTCAACCATGATCCTTAATAAGTATTTTCTGGAGTAAGAGATGTAAGGTCAATAACTTGGAACCTTATTTCTTTTGTGTTACAATATTCTAAAGATGAGTTGTTCTAAAAGATATCACCCTGTCCAAATGTGTTTAATTGTGGAGCCTCGTGGAAAAATCTGTGTTGGAGAAGTTTGGAAGACTTGGTGAAAATGGGATTTTAATTTTGCCAGACCACAGAAAATTTTCTTGTCAAGTTTTTGGACCAAGTGTTAAATTTAAAAAAAATATATATATATATATATATATATAGTAATCTAAGTCAGACATGGTGACACATGCCTTTAATCCCAGCACTCAGGAAGAAAGGGCAGGCAGATGTGAGTTCAAGGCCAGCCTTGTCTACAGAGTGAGTTCTAGGACAGCCAGGGCTACACAGAGAAACCCTGTCTTGTTAGTCTACTTTTAGCAGCCATCCTCCTAAAGTCCGTCTATAAATCCCCTCTGGTCACCACCAAAAAGACAACCACAAGGAAGAAAGTCACTTCTAGTCAGGATTTAAAAGCTGTCCAAATAAAGAGGGTTTGGGTGGCTTTGGTTTGATTTAAGACTGTTTGCTTTTGAAGAAAAGAGTAGAAGTCTGTTGGTAACCCTATCTCCTAAAGCTCACTAGGGGTCCTCATCTCTCAGTCCCATTTATTGGAGTAAAAGATCACTAGTAGGACTCAGTGCTAAGGAGGCTTCTGAGAAGCCAGGAAGTCTCTGTATGGAGCCACAAAAGGAAACTCGCCTTCAGGTTCTCACTTAATGTGGACCACGGAGCTTTCTGGATCAGAGGCTAGAAGATGAGTGAGATAATATGGGTGTAGGCACATCTGTTGTCATAAACACAAAAAGAAACAAAGATCTTGCTGATAGGGTGCACAATCCAAAAATTTTAAAGACTGTCTGCTCCATTATAAAGAGCCTTTAAGAAAAGCAGGCCTGGAATCCCCACCTTTATCCAACACTTTCTGTCTGTATGATCCAGGACCTCATTTCACTTCTCAGAGACTTCAAGTTAATACTAACAATATGGATTTCATGAGACTCAGTCTGAGAAAGAAATGAGTGAATGGTGTGAAGCATGCCACACATTGCCTGCCTTGTATTAACTTCTTTTGTTAATACAAGGGGAGAAGGGGGTGGGAAAAATTAATTCATTTAGTAGAAAAGCTATTTCCTTGTGATGTTTGAAATGTACTTTGAAATTCTTTGGTTCAACTGTTTATGATCATGTAACGGAGATGATTGACCATAGGGTGGATGAGGCTCCTCTCTGTGATGCCCTTGACATTCATTTCTGAGAACTAACAGCATCTTTGGTTTCTCCGCTCAGGCTAAGCCGCGCCTCCAGCGAGGTGGAAGTTCTGCCTCCCTCCACAACAGTCTTATGAGGAATAGCATCTTCCAGCTCATGATACACACCCTTGACCCACTTGCTGAAGGTAACCATCAGACTTTGGTTTGGGATTGTTGCTTTGGGGAGAGGACGATGTCGAATACTTCGCTTTAAAAAAAAAAAAAAAAAAAAAGCATATGTATGCTGAGGTTACACACATCTATCAAACTCCTCTTGGTTAACATCCTTAGTGGAAACCTTGACTCTGCCATGTGCTTTATTCACCTCAGCTCAGTTCCTGGCAGGGTGGTTTTATGCCAGGAGTAGAATATGAGTTCCACGTGCTGATTCTGTCTTTTGATGTCTCTGGCATAATCACAGTTTGTTATGAGGCAGGGACAGAAAGGTCTCCCTCTCATCCAGTATTTCCCTTTATCACTTGGAAAACAAAGTTGTGTGTGAAGATAAATTGTGTACCTTAAAAAGAGTAGGAAAAAGAACTCTATTCCTGGGAGGACCATGCATGATTTAGGGAATGAGGTTCTCTGAAGACCAGTGGCATGGTACTTACTATTTTTGGCAGTTGGGTGGAGGTAGCATCTAGCATTCCAAGAGCCCAGTGTAACTCCTTGGGACCAGTCACTGGGGACCCAAAAGGCCTGGCTCACCCTCCAGGGCGACTGTAAGAACTATCACAAAGAATCCAGTATTAGTCCTTCCAGTTTTACTTAGTCACAAAGCCAAATCTACCTTTTTTCTTCAATGCATAGGTATCCTAAATAGGATTCTTGTAGTGGGTAGATATCTGCTATAACTAAATAAGTGATCAGCGCTCTGCCACAAGCCAGGGGTCAGATACAACCAAGTCTACCCTTCCACTCCTGAATCTCGTCATCCTTCCCAAGGAAGGGATCGTAGGACAGAAGTAGACTAGGAAGTAGGTACCTGTCACTGAACAGACACAGGAAATCTGATTATTAGTCATGTTGCATACATCAGAGGTCTTACCAAAAATTGACCTCTTCCATGGTCTTTCCAAGCTAGAGGTACTCAAGACTTACATGGTGTAAAGGACAACTGGGCATCCAAAGACCAGCTCCCTAAGCCCTGTCTATCCCATTGGACATAAGCATCTCTTCAGAATAAGTGAGGACCACAGGTCACATCCCACTTCATTTCAGTTACAAAGCACCAATTCTGCCCCTAGAGCAGAGTTGTCATGATGCTCCCCAAGAAGCCACGCTTCCCGCTCCTGGTTCGTTCTCTCTCTCTCTCTCTCTCTCTCTCTCTCTCTCTCTCTCTCTCTCTCTCGGTTTTTTGAGACAGGGTTTCTCTGTGTAGTTTTGGTGTCTGTCCTGGATCTCATTCCGTAGATCAGGCTAGCCTCAAACTCACAGAGATCCGCCTGGCTCTGCCTCCAGAGTGCTGGGGTTAAAGGCATGTGCCACCACCCACTCCTGGTTATAACTGCAGGAAGTGATCCCTGTTGGAACAGTGGAGATGTCATCACTCTGTTCACCCAGTGGTCCAGTTGATAAAGAAATAGACACAACCACCAGATCCCCAGTGAAAGGAGTGAAGGGATCATTTTCACTTACTCCTACCTCCTGCCACTATGCAGCCATGTGACTTTGGGCGTGTTAGGGTCTCTAGAATCTGGCACCTTCATCTTTCATGGCACTTTTCTTTATTGGACGTTTTACAGTTGACAGCATTTTCGTGCTTGTGAGTTTATGATCCACCACAACACCGCATTATTCTCCTTCCATGGATTATTGTACGACCAACAGAGATCCCAAATGTACCTCCTGCTCACCCTTGACCATCATGTTCTTTGAGCTATCTTCTTGCTTCCTCTGCAGCTTTAGAGCTGGTCCTCTTGCATAGCTTCCACCTGTTCCCACACAGCAGCCAGGTCATCATGGAAAGTCAACCGGATGGTGTAAGCCCCTACTTAACAACCTTTAGTGGCTTACCAGGGCTCTTAGGAAAAGTCGGAAACCCTCACCACAAACTCAGCTGGGCTTGTTTTGTCTAGGCACGCAGGTCCCCATATTCAGATAGTTGCTCTCAACAGTCCCACCTCCTTGCTGATCCTACCGCCAGAACATTATTCCTTCCCTCCACCCGGCTCCTGCCTTCCCTTGCCTTCCTCCCTCCCTCTCCTTAGCCCTCTGACCACTAACCCTCACCTGTGCATGCTCCTCTTCCCTTCTCTTTACAGCACCTCTTGCAGTCCCGCTGGCTGTTTCCTGATGCCCAGGTTCTCGAGAGCATGGGTGTTGTGGCATTCAGCGGTTGTCCCCAAGGCCTAGCAGAGCACCCAGCACATCATGGCCGCTAAGGCTCAGTTGTAAAGCCCCAGAAAATCTATTCAGGCTTGAGGATGTCAAGGAGTTGTTTGTGGTTATTTTGGGACACCATCACCTCTACCCCTATTGCTCTCGAGAATCAACTGAGAAAAGAGCAGTTGTTTCTGTCCCAGCTCTGTCGTGGCAGCTGAGGAGGAGCTTGATATCTGAAAATGCAATGTTATGTGGTAAAGAGGAAAGACTCCAGGCCCAGACATTCTGACTCTTGATCCCACTTCTGCATTTACTAGCTTCGTGACCTTGAACAACTTACCTACCTGTGTCTCCCTCAGTTTCTTCATCTAGAAAATCAGAAGGATAATGATGTCTGCACTATATAGCTGCCATAAGGATTAAAGGCATGAATACACAGAGAACACAACACACTACCAGAGTGCTAACCAGGTTTGCGTGATTCACATACATTATTATGATGAGCTAGTATAGTGGGGGGGTGAGCTTTTAGGTGTTCAAAGGGGTTATCATGAAAATAAGCTTTCCTCCTCTATCAACTGTCCACCCCAGTTTTCTCCAGTTCCCCAATTCTCCTTCAAAGAAACCATTGTTATCAGGTTCTTGGGGCTCCTTTCAGAGAAATTCTATCTTAAGTAAATGTTTGTGTGTGTGTGTGTGTGTGTGTGTGTGTGTGTGTGTGTGTGTGTGGTGTGTGTGTCTGTATGTGTGTTGTGTGTCTGTGTATGTGTGGTGTGTGTGTGTGTATCTGTGTGATGTGTGTGTCTGTGTATCTGTGTTGTGTGTGTGTCTGTGTGATGTGTGTGTGTGTGTGTGTGTGTTGTGTATGTGTGTTTATGTGTGTGTCTTTATCCACAGGTCTGAGCAGTCTAGGTATCTCTTAAGTTGGGAGGATACAGTTTCTGAAAGGGCTTGTTTTGTTTTTCTGCTTGTAGGGGAGGTTGTGTTTTGTTTCTGTGAGACAAGGTAAAGTGAATCTGGGTTGTCTCAGAGTTGGGCCATCAGTGATTTTCCAAAACACCTGGTCCTTGTGGAGCTAAGCTGCAATTAAGTTGTTTGCTCCTGCTGCTGTGGCGAGAGGCGCCTTCTGAATCTGTTCACCAGCTTTCAAGGTGAAACCTCTCCCGGAAAAACAAGAGCTCCTGGACCATGAATCTAAAAGATAATCAGTTGGGGACTTCAGTGACTGAAAAATACTGAAAGCACGTTGACACTTACAAGTTGTTCCATAGCACAAAGCCAAGAAAACAGCTTGCTAGGATTAGGGTACCCCCCACAACAAAATCACAATCACTTAACATTTCAAGAACAGCCAAAAACTTAACCCATTGCTTTCCCAGAGATAGTCACCTCTCATAGTATAGGTTTAATTACTTGAGTTCACATGTCCTTGTGCCAAGCTACAACCTTTGAAGAATGTGGATCATGCCGGTTCTGTCCCCAGGATGACCCCATAAACATTGCAACAGCTTCCATATCCAGACAGTTTGCTGGTGCTCCTGACACTCAACAGGCTGAGAGGCACATTGGCACCACTGGTGTGCAGCCAGTGTTCACAAAGGGAAGTATTCAGTTTCATTGAAAACATTTAGAACAGATGGCCTGTAGGAACATATTTCCTGGAGTCTCATCTGTGCCACACAGGTGGGTTGACTGAGCCATGGCTAACACCCTTGATCAGCAGCTGGTTTGGCCTCTAGGCTTGAGTCCCACAATCCATCTGTGTGTGCATCCACCTTCCATTGATATATCACAAAGCACCCAAGACCCAGACCTCGACTTTATGATGGGAATTTGGTTTGGAATCAGCTGGATGATTCTTCTGTTCCATACAGTATCATTGGAGGTTATTAAGTGATATCTATCTGGCCAACAAATAAGTTGGAAGATCCAAAAGGGCCTCCCTCACATGTAATCTTTTAAAAGAAGATCTGTGACTGCCCATGTTGTCTTTGGTCTCCTGCACATAGCCAGATGTCCCACTTGATGTTCCAGGAGTAGACCTTCAAGGAAGTCCAGCCTGGGAAGTCCTAGAACCTCACTTCTTCTACATCCCTCAGTCCAGCATCACAAAAGCTGCAAGAAGGATATGTGGCTCCGCTCCTCAGGAGAGCAGTACTAGAAGCTTGAAACTACCCTTTAATTTAACACAGGCTGTTTTATTCACCTGTTCATGGTTGTTTGGTGTGCAGTCCACACTCTGTGGAAAAACAATCCCTAGTCAGTCTACCAAGTGGAGCTGGCCTGTGTCTTTTCAGGAACGCAAAACTATGAGCACAAATTGTTCATGAATGCAAGGTCTCCGACTTAGCCTAAAGCTCTTAAGATGGTTGGAATAGACCAAGACAGGAACATTGCTGCTATTTCCAGGCCAGTCTGGGCTACAAAGTAAGACCCAGTATCAAAAACCAGAGAGGGCAGAAGAGTAAGAGAGAAAACGACTGAAATACAATTTATTTTCCTTTATTAGAAAGTCCTGAGGAACTAGAATTCTCAATCTTTGAGATTATACCATGACTGTCTAAATGTATCCTTCTAATAAACTCACTGCTCTATATTGATTTTAACTTTTTTTCTAAACAAGCCATCATTATTAACCTAAAGCATGGGTGCTGGATGGAGTGTTCTCAGGTTTGAAGCACTCTCTGCTTTGGATGTATCTGAAAATGAAACACACAAATTTGCAGGGTGCTTACTGCAGACCAGGCACTCTGTTACAAACTCTCTGTGAACCAGAGTCTCTCTCCTGGCCCCTCTCCATCACACAGAGGACACAGATATCGAAAAGAGGCCGAGTCTTGCCTAAAGGTGACACAAGAATAAAATGGCAGAGCCAGGATCTGAATCAGTATCTGCCTTGCTCAAAGTCTGTGTTTGTACTTTTTACGTTTTGAGCCCAGCCCCTCCTGTAGCCTTCTGGGTAGGAACACTTGTCAGGCAGTTGTCTGTCTGTCTCCCAAAGAGGAAGGGGTACTGCAGTGTTTTCCATCAATCAGCCTCCTGTGGAAACTCATGTCTAATTTGGTGTTCACTGTATTCCTGGTGCAGACAACAGACGAAATCCTAGGGGCTCCTAGACTTTGTATATTCCATTCAATTCATGAGGTCCAGACTTCCCACACATCTTTCCTCACAGCAAGGCCTAAAGGCCCATGCCTTTTCTTTCCCCAGATCACCCTCCTCTCCTTTCAGCTTGTGTCCAAGCTTTCTTCTTCTCTTGTGTACAAAATTACCACTGCTCTGCCTGTTTAGGGTTTTATGGAGACTATTTACTCCAGGAAAGAAACCCATAGCCAACCCTGCATTTCAGGTTTCAGTGGTAGAGGACTTGTCTTGCATACACAGGGCAACTCCAGCTCCACAGAGAGAACAAAAAGAAAAGGGAGAAGCAGAGTTCAGCCAGATTTATATCTGAGGAGTCAGAGAATGGGAAAATGCCCATAACCCAACACTGCATTTCTGAGAAAGCCCATGACCTAGTGATGACACTGAAGAAGAAAGCAGGTGGGATGACATCATAGTTTAGCCATGTATAGCTGGGTTATGTGTGCTCCAAGAATCAGACCGCCTAGGCTATGTTCAAATCCTACCTCAGAACCTGAGAAAACCAGTTGACCCCATTGGACCTCCATTCTCCACCTTGTTAAAATAGATCACGTATGGCATCACAAGCATACTTGTGTGGTGAGTATTAGGCAGCCTCTTCAGGCCTTGGGTTTCTCAGATATGCAAGGAAATGGTGAGAGAACCACTATTGGAAGTTTATGGTAAGGAGTCTATGCAGTAACCCCCCAGGAGCAGACAGGGGTTGCTCCGTGTCCACTAGCAATTGTGATTTGCTTAAAGAGTCCAATGTTGGGCTGGAGAGATGGCACAGAGGTTAAGAGCACTGACTGCTCTTCCAGAGGTCCTGAGTTCAATTCCTAGCAACCACATGGTGGCTCACAACCATCTGTAATGAGATCTGGTGCCCTCTTCTGGCCTGCAGTCATACATGCTGTATACATAGTAAATGAATCTTTAAAAAAAAAAGAGTCCAATGTCATGTCATGGACTCCAGTTAATTTAAGTTATTTAAAGATTTCCTTACTCTTATTTAACCAGAGCCCAGTAGTGAAAATAAGGCCCTGTTTTTAGGGACCTGGTCACATCACATTCTTTTTTTTTTTAAACCTCTTAAAAACATAAAATAAAGAACACTCCCCAGACTGACTGGCATAGAACTCACAGTCTTCATCTTCCTGCCTGCCTGCCTCGGGAGCTCATCTCCTCCTCAGTCTTCTGGCTACAGTTGTGTCCCTCGTCTTCATCCTTGTAGGGTAGCAGCTGTGCCCCTCAGCAAACTCCCCACCATTACTTCTGTATTCTAGCAGGAAAGAGGATAGGTATCTTTTCTAATGAGCAAATGGTTAGGATTCCTACAAATTGGGTTCCATGTAACTCCTTAGAGCCAGAACAGGGCTACCACCTCAATGTCCAAAGGAGCCGGGAGCAAACTCTTCACCTCCCAACAAAAGTAGGGTGTACTTCACAAGGACAAGTAGAGTGTAAGGGTCAAGAAGATAGCATTGATGTCTACCACTTTTTTTTGCTGCTGCTATTGTTACTTAGAAAGACATGAGGTGCCTGCTTTTCCAGCAAGGAGGAAAATTCTCTTCTCCTCTGGTTTTTGGGAAATGACCAAGTTTGCTTACAATTAAGAGGTTCAGGACTGGCCTCCTATAGGAAAAAGAGCATTGAGGGAAATGGTGCGATATTCCTGCTCCAGCCTTGTAAGCTCTGCTGGTCTTGTGGCTCCTTAGTTGCATCCCATGGAAGTGAGAACTGCAGATGGTCTTCAGCCACTCCTGAAAGCTTCTGAAGCCCAGACTCACTGCTCTAGGTAAGAACACCTGTCAGGCAGGTGACCGTCTGTCCCCCAAAGAGGAAAGGGTACACTACAGTGTTTTAACTATTGATCATCAAAGTCGCCACAGGCAAAATTGCTAGTAAATATCCAAGGATAGCATAATGGATAGAAAAATTAAAACAGAATGGCTTTGATGTTTGTGATGATGGTGTGCATTCCAAATGTAAAATATCAGCATTAAATATATGACAATTTTTTAAATTACTCCCTGGGTCCAGCAGGCAGCAAAATTATTTTTAAAAAGTAATAATAAAGAGTACTATATTGAGGTTATTTGTCTGAACAAAATATAATATGATTATCATTGGCAATAGCAGCCTCCACTCTTTGAACACTTGTTATAACCTCATGTGAACACCATCACCTCTATTTCCTGCATGTTTACCAAGACCAAGAGCATTTTGGTGACTTGACCAGGTGGATATCCATCTAGACCCATACTGGACAGTTTCCAATGTCCTTGCCCTAGGGGCCTATTACTAGCTGAGCAGGAGGACCAAACGCAAGAGATTATATATACTACTCAAGGAGATGCAGGTTAATTCTTGATCTTTATGGAAAATTGTGGGCACTGAATCATCAGGGACTAATTCTAGCACAGGGTTTTACAGCAAAGTATTGCCAGACCCTGTGGGTTCCACATCTAGTTCTGTCCTTTGCCAGCTGTGTGAGAGGCCTCATCTATAAAATAAGACTACTACTACCTATTTCATTGGCTTCACTGAACTACTTTAAGAATATATATTGCTGTCTCAGTTAGTGTTTCTATCACTGTGAAGAGACACCATGACCACGGCAACTCCAATAATGGAAAACATTTAATTGAGGTGGCAGCTTACAGTTTCAGAGATTTAGTCCATTATCATCATGGTGGGAACATTGCAGCATGCAGGCAGATATGGTGTTGTAAAGTGGGAACCTCCATTGAGAAAATGCCTCTATCAGATTGGCCTGTAGGCAAGTCCATAGGGACATTTTCTTAACAACTGATGTGGAAGGGCCTAGGCCACTATGGGTAGTGCTCACCCTGGACATGTGGTCCTGGGTGGTATAAGAAAGCAGGCTGAGCAAGCCATGGGAAGTAAGCCAGTAAGAAACAGTGTTCCATGATCTCTGCTTCAGTTCCTATCCTGACTTCCTGTGGTGATGAACTATGATCAGGATGTGTAAGCCAAATAAACCCTTTCTTCCCCAAGTTGCTTTTGATTATGGTCTTTATCACAGCAACAGAAAAGTACTGAAGTCATGACCCGCCTCTGCTCAAAGCCCCCTGACCAACAAAGCCTATGCAGAATCCCTTGTGACGTACATACCTGCCCCTCTTCCTGGCCCTCCTTCCTTCCCTCTTCCTCTCTTGACTCTTGCTCCTGCTCCTCCTCTTCCCCGTTGTCTCTCTTCATCCTCCTGTGTCACTGCCTCTCTTCTTCTTCTCCTTCTCCTTCTCCTTCTCCTTCTCCTTCTCCTTCTCCTTCTCCTTCTCCTTCTTCTTCTTCTCCCATTGATTTTTTTCCTTTGTTAGACTTCTCCGGCTACCTAGAAACTCCTACAAACTCCAAGCAAACTTCTGCCGTGGGGCCTTTGCATATGTTCCCTCTTCCCTTAGACATCCACATGTCTACTGTTTCTCTTTTCCGTCAAGTCAGCTTCCAAATGCTGATCTGAGAGGCCTTAATTAGCCTTGAAAACCGTATCCACATAAAACAATGGTAATAAATCAGAGTTCCCAGTCTTTCTTGCTCTGCTCTGCAGTTCTCCATAATACTTACCACATTTATTTGGTGTTTCCCACCTGTGTCTCCCCTTATATGTTCACTAGGACAGGATTTGAGGCAGGTTGTGTTCTACTCCCAGTGCCTGGCTCAAGCAGACCCATATGTGTATGTATATATAATATGTGTATGTCTTTCTTGTTGTATATATGTTGTGTGTGCATCTATGTATATAGTATATTTGTATATGCAAAATAGAGTGAACACTGGCTTTATCTTTTTTTCTTCTGAACAACTGTGTATATATCTGGGCTCTAATAAAGGGCTTCTTTGTTGTGATCAACAGAGTCCTATTCAGTTGTTCATCTTGCACTAGTGGGAAGCAATCTTCTGTGCTTTGACTCCCATTGTATCCACAGCCCTTAGCATGGCATCTTCTTGGAGCAGATGCTTGGTGTGTGCCCTTAATGGATGGTTAAATGAACCCCCCCATACCCAATCACTGCTATAGGGAGAAATAGCCTCGCTTTGCTTCTCACTTCCTCATGAATCCCAGACCTCTTCCAAATACTTTGTTCTTTCCTTTTCTTTCTCTTGATATTGGCCCTTTCATTTATTGCATGGATCTAGTTTCACAAATTTAAAAAAAAAAAAATTACCACCACTGCAGGAGTCTAAGAAGCAGTTTGTCTGAGTCAGTCACTCACAGTGCACAGACATACCACCCCATCCCTGTAATCCAGCACCCAAAGCATGGCTTGAAGGTAAGGTGATCTGGAGGCAGAAAAACATAGGTCCTCTTCTGCTGTTGAACCTTTTCCTAAGTCTAGTACTTTCTGTCCTGTGGAGATTAAAAATTCGGCTTGCTTTTTTTTCATTTTTAACAGTTTTATTAGTAGTAGCAATATGTACGAAGGTTTAGAACAGTAGCATGTCCCAATGGAGTCCCTGTATGGACTTCTGGAGGCTGCTTTTCATGGCAGACCCTTCAGAATGCTGCAATGAGATGTCTTAACTGACTCCCCCTTTCCATGGGATACCTCCTTTGCAGTTAGGCAGACACCCTGTGCTTAACCCACTCCCCAAGAGAGCCCACAGCCGTCCCACTTTCCTGCAGAATGGCCACACTATGCCTTTCAAAGAGACTGTTCACACCCCTGGTTGCTACACGACAGTCTGATGGTTCAGGGGAGGGACGGGGGCATTAAGCAGGTGACATCAGTGACCTAAACTGCAGAACGTCTTGATGTCAAAGCTTCACCAATGAAGAGTGAACATATATTTTTCTTCACAATCTTCCCTCCACTATAGATCATAGAACTTCCTTTTTTTTAATCAGCAGAGTTCTTTTGTTCAAAGAAATTCCCGAATGGGAGAGGAAGTAAGTCTTTAACTGATGATAACTCCAGAGCTCAAATGTCAGCTTCTCACCGTGCCGGCTTGGCTTCGGTGGCCTCCCTACAACACAGCAAGAAGAGCAACAACAGACACAAATTTCCAGTGCGGACACAGAGGATAAACCTGAAATAAATACTTAAAAATTTTGTGGCAAAAATAATAGACACTCTCAACCTTCCTGAGAACATAAAAGAAAACCAAAACAAAAGGGCAACATGCTAGGAAGATGTCCATTCAACTCTAAAGGCAGCACAATCCTCATCAAAATCCCAAAAAGATAATGCATGAGACTTCCTCATTTCATTTGTAAATTTATGTAAACTAATTAAGGACAGCAAAAGATATTTTTTGGCAGCAAAGAGGGGAAAAAGGAAGGTGTGTCAGCCAGAAATGAATGAAGACTCAGTCAGAAACACCTGTGTTAGATGTTTTAGTGAAGTCTGAGGAAGGAGAACGGACTCCATCAAGGCAGTAGCAGTGGGTGGGGGACTTCTGGAACCTGGGTGAGCTCTGCTGCCCCACAGTCTGTGACTGTTCTTGGTGAAGCACAGGGGAGGGGAATCTCCCCAGAGTATTAAAAGAAACAGCCCCCCCCCCTGCATGCATTACTTATGTGGGGATTTCATCAAGTGTCCTTGTGCATGTACACCACAAGTGTTGAGACTGGCGTAGCATAAACTTCTGATACAAGTGAGTGTAGCTTGTCAGGTCCTGGGGAATCCATATTGCTATGTGAAGGGCCATCAGAAAGCATTCGTGGAGACCATGAGCTGGGAGAGTAGATTGCAGAAGTGGAGGGGAACATCTGAGGAGCTGGTTAGTTCAGGGAGACTCAAAATATGGACTGTAGGCTCAACAGAAGTAAGAGTTCCTAGAGTGGGCATATTGGATGTCCCTGATTGCCCACTAGACTAAAGGTCTGGCAGCCTCTCCCGTCAAAGGGTATATCTGTGCCTCTGTGTGTGTTATGTGTGTGTGTGTGTGACTCTTTGAGTGTGTGTTTTTGTGTGAGCCTGTGTGTATGTTTGCATTGTGTGTCTGTGTGTTTCAGTGAGTGTGTGCCTTTGTGTATGTGCATGTGCATGTGTCTGTGTGTCTCTGTGTGTGAGCATGTGCATGCATGCATGAGTGCATGTCCTGTATTTGTGTGTGTGTGTGTGTGTGTGTGTGTGTGTGTGTGTGTGTGTGCCTGAGAAGTCAGAGGTTGATGTTGGCTGTCTTCTTCTATTGCTCTCCAACGTATTTTTGAGAGAGGATCTCACTGAACCTGGAGCTCACCAGTTGTCTAGAGTGACTGGCCAATGAGCTCCATGTTCATACTGTCTCTGCCCCTCCCCAGACACCGTGATTGGTGCATCAGCTGCCACTTCCAGCTGTGTGCTGCTGGAGATCTAAACTCAGGTCCCATACTTGGGAGCAGACACTTAACCCACTGAGCAATCTTCCGGCTACAGGAGAGTGCACTTTGTGAGTCGCTACTCCATGTCACACAGCTGATGGTCATCTGGGCTTCTCTCAGCATTGGTGCTAAGAATGTAGAAGTGTTTTGCCTCTGAGGAAACATATTCAAAAACATTGTGAGTGCTAACAGCCAGCCAGGCCCAAAGTTTGGCTTCAGAGCTGAGACATTTGCACCCACACAGGGCTCTTGTCCACAGTCGCACACGCCCATCGTCTCTGCACTGAGCCATCTGTCTCTCTATTCTGGAACCTTCCAAGTCTCTAACATATGTGAATGTCAGTGAGGAGCTGACATGAAGATTCAACTTCCACTCTCTTGCTGGGTCTTCTTTTTTCTTACCAGACACTAGAGCTTGTTATTTATTTCTCCCAGCTTCTGGTTTTTAAAGGAAAGAGCTGCAAAATGAGCTTTTACAAATTTTCATTTGATCCCCCAAAGAAAGTCATTTCATGCCTGTTGTGTTCAAACTACGGCAGCGTCCCTAGAAGCAGTAATGTAACCTTTCTTTCTGTCCCAAGTTATACATCAGTTTAAATCAGCAAGAAAAAATGTTTGCACACAGCCTCAGCCAGGAAAGTGAATAGGCACCAGGAGGGGCAAGCTGCCTGGAGGAGAAAATGGAACCACAGGCCACAGATTAACACGGTGAGAGCAGTAACCCCAAACCTCCAGACAGAGGCAAGCAGGCTATTGACAGGACAAGTTGGTTAGCCCCGCTTTTTAGGGGATAACAAAGCTTATTTCTGTACTTGAACAGCAAAGATGATTGAAATGGAATCACTCCTTATGTGGTACACATTATAAGTAAATTTCAATTAGGACATAAGGGAATGTGGGTAGTCTTACTGAAATCAATGCTTTTGAGTATGGGAATGGTTTCTCTCTCCCCCCTCATCTCCTCACTGGCCAATAATTTATTTCGATGACATCTGAGGTTCAATGTAGCATGAAGGAGATAGGCTATAAAGCTCAAGACTGCACCTCATTTGCTTCTTTGGAACCTACACTCCCCTCTTTCAGAAGGGAGGACTCTGAGTCCCAGAGATGAAAGGCAGCTTTCCCAACAGTCCTTGCATACAGGGATCAGGTGAAGGGCAGAGGCAATCCTAAAGGTGAAAATGCATTTTCAAAATGCAGATTTGTACATGAATATCATCTGTAATGTAGGCTGTTTATTGGTTTCCTTCCAAAGGAAAGGCACTTGAGCTGAATGCCTTCATGGTCCTTCCATGAGATGGTCCTTCCTCCTTGTTCCAGCCATCTGGGAGGTGCTCGCCTCTATCCTAGGGATGCTGATCTTACTGAAAACTTTCAATCTCAAGTGGCTCGTAGGCCCATGTCTCTTCTGACTTTACATTACCAAGTTTGCCAGATCTGGCTTCTTCATATCAGCCATTATTAAAATCATCCCTTCACCCACACCACACTGTCCTCCACAGGTTGTTGGTGCTCAAATGAGACTATATTATATGCTCATGTGCACATGCATGATTTTGAAAAGAGCCAGACAACATGGTTGCTTATGTAACGCTCTCGGGTCTACATCAGATTGGTGGGGCAGTGGAGATTCACACATTCACCCATTCATTCACAAAAACAGTTTTCTGTCACAAGCTGGCATGAGTGGCAGCCTCATTCAGAACAGTTTCTTTTAGGAACTCTCCTTAGTTTAGGCAAACATTTAGGCAAGTTTCTGGGGAACTTTTGGCCAATGCTTGTGCCAGACTGCTTGTGGACAGCTACCTCAATGCCATGGTTGAACCTGAACTTCAGAAGTAGAGTTGCATTATCTATACAGCTATTTTCATTCGACTTCCGGGGTGTCAGTTCTCATGCCCAAGTAACCAAAAATGGAAGGAGCTTTGTGCTAACTTAAAAGCCATCTGGCCAAAACACTTGTCATTAGCAGGAGTTAAATTCAACAGTGGCTCACATGTCAGAAAACTTTTGAGAAGAAAATTCTCCCCTGTGAGAGAGAGGCTTGCCAGCGCTCAGCAGGCATGGAGGCAGGAGGAGGAAGCTGAGAGAGCACATCTTCAAATGCAGACAAGAAGCAAAGAAAGCCAACTGGAAAAGGATTAGGACTATAAACACTCAAAGCCCACCCTGGGTGATGTTCTTTCTCCAGCACCTTCCAGGAGCTGGAGGGATGTCTTAGCAGCTAAGAGCACTGGCTGCTCTTGCAGAGGACCTGGGTTCAATTCCTAGCACCCACTTGATGGCTCACAACCATCCAGTTCCAGAGGATCTGATGTCTTCTTCTGACTTCTGTGGGCATTTGCACACACGTGGTGCACATACATTCAGGCAAAACATTCACACACATAAATAATCTTTAAAAAAAAAAAAAAAAAAAAAAAAAAAAAAAAAAACACTACTTTCCAAAGTTTCCACAACTTCCCTCAAATAGTGCCACCAACAGAGGGGCAAGTGTTGTGCTCAAATAGGAGTGACATTCCCATGCAAACCACCACACCCAGCTTCTCCGGAAGTCAGGCCAAACTGAACAATTTGGCAAGAGCTTGAGGGGGGCGGTGGGGGGGGGGGGGGGCAATTACAAGTCAGGCGAGTTCTGAGAGTGTGGTTAGCTCTGTGGTAGAGGACCTGACAAGCGTGCTTCCAAGTTCAGTCCCAAATACTACAAAATACATCCTTGGGTTTTCTCCTCTGTCTTTTCCCCTGTAAAGGAACCTGCGTGGCCACGGATGACAGTATGGCAGGCTTCCTGTCATTCACCTTCTAGTTGGGCAGAAGTTATCCAGGAGTTGCACAGTTGGGGCTTCTGTGTCCACTGAGTTCTCCTGTCTTTTGTGCAGAGAGGAAATCGGGTGGCATAGTACCTCACTTGTTTTCTTTGAAATTTCACCTGGAGTACATATGTGTAGTATGAGCCAGACAGGGAGGGGGAAAAAATGACCTCTTTCCAACACAGTAATAAAAACCTAGAAAAGCAGTTGCTGCACTAATTTTAAAGCCTGCTGAAGCATCCTTGGGCTCAGAAGATTCCTGCATTCCTGCCTCCTGGTTCATCGTCCTTGCTATTTAACTTCAGGTATATAACAGGCCACTTGTGAAATACATTTCAATCTTCTCCCATCATCCCATCCATCTGTATGGTCTCTGTCACATAGAGTAGTGTGTAAAGAAGTGGCGGTGATGAATGAACTGATGCTTGGAACAGATGATGAGATTTTAGAGATTCATGTTACCCTTCTTCCATCTTTAAATCCAGTCTTCTAAATTTGTCTTCATGTGGGCTGCTTATTTCTGCTGTGGTCTAGAGCTAAGTAATTAGTGAAACAGCAGCCAGGACAATGCTATCACATAGAATATCTAATTATGAGGATGCTGTTTCTCTTAATTACTTCTACATCAGTGGCATTAGTTGCCTTTCTGTTCTGTCTTTTACCCCTGGAACCGTTGTCCTCAGATCCTCTCTCATGCTCACATTCTGACTTACTCTTTGCCTTTGTTTTCTCTTGAGTGATAAGACTTTGTTTGTTTGATGATGTCTCTCCCATCTTCATCCCCTCCCTCAGAATACTTTCTCTATAGATGCTTCATATATAGGAGGGTAGAAGCCTGCCTTTGCTGAACCAATATCTACACACACTTTATCTCTGGTTCTCTGTGTGGTGCAAACCACTGGGTCCAGCCAGGCCTGGGGAAGAAGTCCAGGAGCATGCCCATGGTGTCCTCCAGCCAGGATGCACTATCTACTGTTTTCAGCAGTGTTTCCCTCCCATGCCCTAGGTGTTACCTGTGTGCTGAGATCTCACCCCTCTGATGCCTCTTTTGGGTGATGTAACTCCTCCCACTGTGGAAGCAATAAATAGCATTCTAAGAGTAACGCCACATTTTCCCCTTAACAGACTTCCTCCCCACAGATACCGAAGAAAGTCATTGAACCTGCAGTATCAGAGAAGTAAACTGGAAAGAACCACAGGCAAAAGCACCACAGACGGGGCTAAAAGGAGATAGTGAGAACACTTTACATTGGGGATTTGATTATTGATCACCTACAGAGCACCAGGAACTCTGCTGGGGGCTGAACTAACAAAATGAGAACAGTGGTTCCTTGCCCTAAAGCAAGCAGGTTAAGGTAGATTCGACAAGCACAACAGCAGCCTAGGTACCTGACCTAGGCAAGCAGGAAGCAAATGGCTTCTGGTAGGGTTGGGGCCATTGAGGGAGTAAAACCTGGAGGGGGCCTCAAAGCATGGTTTTGGAGAGGGAAGTAACTTGGGAGATGCAATAAAGTTCCAACACTGAAAGATGGTATTGTAGCATTAAGAAATACTGAGTTTTCATTTTGTCTCTTGAAAAGATTACCCTAATTTAAAAAAAAAAAAAAAAACAAAGAAAATCCTGTGGGTTGACAAGTGGTATGAAAAATCAGGAAAGCAAAATTCAGATAAAACCATTGCAGCGTAACACACAGACCTCAGGTAAAGGGGGCTGGGCACAGAAGACAGAGCGGAGGAGACTAAAGAACTAGGGAGCTCATCACTTGGATCCCTAGGGCTCCACACCAGCCCCTGAGCAGCCCAGCATCTCCTTAGCTGCCCCTCCCCCAACCATAGACCTTGGACAGATTTATATGTTTATGAAACACATTGGCCTGTCTGTATCGGCCATCAAGAAGACTTTAAAAAAAATCAGGAGAACTGAATATTTTACCAATTTTAAGAGCAACAAACACATCTGAATTGCAGAGGGATTTGCTTGATTTTGTAAACACAACCATTCACTTTACAGAGATATAAAAATTTAGCCAAGATGTTTGTAGTTATTATCAGTGGAAAGCTCGGCTTTCCAACCCTCTTTACAAGCTCCTAGAAATTGTTAAGGTCATGTTTTAGAAATGTGCTATTAGAAGATCCAAACAAGTTGTTAAACCCAATAAATACCTGTAATCCTCAACACCATTCTCCAAGATGGCTATGATTGTTCCTATTTACAGACTGGTGGAAATTGAGTCTCAAGGAGATTAGGTACACACACACACACACACACACACACACACACACACACACACACACACGTCTGTCTCTTGGCCAGAAAAAGCAGACCCTATTGCGCAGTTAAGATCTTCAGGGCTGCAAGCTGTACACACACACACACACACACACACACACACACACACACAGCTATCATACTATATCATCACCTATTTTTCACTTTGACTTTGGGAAAAAGGAACAAACCACACTCTAGCAAAGTGTCAGGAAGTCAAACTAGTTGAAGATTATTGTTGAGCTTTGAAATGTCACAGTTAAAAGGATACTCACAGCAGAAGGGTGTCTTTATAATAATAATAACTGTCTTAAGCTAGGTTTCTTGCTTAGGATGTTCATTGTTTTTCTTTCTGGAAAAAAAAATATCTGCAGAAAAAGGCTTATTCTACTCTGTTCCTTCCCCCCTCCCAAGTCCTTCTCAAACAGAAAACAGAACGGCACATCCAGGGTCTAGTTTTCTTGCCTGATCATCCAGAGCATGTAAAATATCGTGAAATACACTCTGAGTCAGCTCTTCAGAAGACAGATCTCGGCAAGTGCTGTGACATTGCTAAGCAACACCGCAGAGGAGCTGGCTGCAAATTAGGGGACAAATTTATAAGAAGACAGAGTCTCTGGGGACTCGCATGGACATTTTATTATGAGCCATCTGGATGATCTACAGTAATAACCACACATTATTGTTCACTGTTCGAGGCTGATAATTCCCACATAATTATATTGATGCCTCCCTCTGTGATCCTAACCTAGCTTTCAAAATCTTCTACTATGCTTTGCCTAATCCAGGTATTATTCTGCCAAATGGCAGAAGATAGTTAGACCTAGTGAGCAATTTCCATTCCTTCCAAAACAAAATTTAAAACACCGTAAGAAAAAGTTGCTTTCTGCTCTCCACTTGTACAGTGGCAGAGCTGACTGCCCAGGAATGTCTATAATAGAGGGATTGGTCACAGTACCATCACTGCTCAGGTCTCCCAATATGAGCTCCACTACAGTTCCCCAGAGGAACCCATCATAAGATTCAGTCCCATTCTCAGCCAGCAAGGACTGTGGTACAAAGAAGCAAAACTTGAACTGCTGAGGAAAAGTGTCTGGCAAGTATCCCTCCCAGGTCCAGCCACCAGAATGGTTTACTCATTTAACTAATATTTGTAAGGAAATTGGACTAAGCAATATGATTTTAAAGCAAGAGTTACAAAATTGATGAGTCAAATATAGCTCAGATTTATTAGATATTTTTAATTTGGTATTTGTTGACAACACTTGAAAACTGAGAGATTTCACCCAGAAACCCAGGTGTCTAGATTCTACTCATAAGAAAAGGTCTGTACATAAACCAGGAAGCAAATGAGTGAGGAGAGAAAATGTTGGCAATAACAAACCAAACCACAAGGCTTGGATTTGCAGGGAAGTTGAGACAGGAGAGTAAGAATTTCACAAAAGGGTGGTGATTCAGAGGGAATGAAAATCAGTGGTAACTCTAAGAGTTCAAAGGTGAGAGAGAGAGAGAGAGAGAGAGAGAGAGAGAGAGAGAGAGAGAGAGAGAGTAAGTATATGTGTGTCCAGTTCATACATCATATTTGGAACTCAATAGCTATTGAAGGATTACTGTCTCCATTCATTTTGTGCTGCTCTACCAGAATGCCTGAGACTGGCTAATTTACAAGGCACAGTTGTTCAGTTGCTCATGGTTCTGGGGATCTGGTGTCTAATGAGGGCTGACTCTCTGCTTTCAAGATGGCACCTTGAACACATGTCCTCTGAAGGCACTGAATGTTGTTTACAAAAGCAAGGAGAGAATCACTCCCATAATTCTTTTCATAGTGGCACCAGTGTCTGCCAGAAGAATTGATTCTCATGACCCAAACCTGTCTCATGACCCAACTCCTGATTTCATTGCATTGGAGATTAAGTTGCAATTCATGAATTCAGGAGGACCCATCCAAACCCTAACAGTGCCCCCAAGTTCAGCCCTTTATTTTCATTTGCCAAGTTCTCGCCTTGTTCAAAAACTGAAGTGAGGGGGTTTTAAGCTCTTAGATCAAAGAGAAGTATCTTTTAGCATAGGTTTGGAGGATTTGGATAAGGAAAGAACTCCACAGGGCAAAATCTATGTCTGTTCACACCTCATGTATGACATATGTGAGCCACATGTTGAGTTCAGCTCTCCCCAGGCAAATGTGTAACCATGTATGTGCTGAGGAGCCGCTTAGGGAGGTTCATCTGGAATGCCAGTCTCCCACAGAATGCCAGGCAGAGCTGCTGTAATGAGTCAGTACTTTGAAAGCTTTTCAGTTTGAAGGTTAAACTATTCCTTCCCTTCTCACTTGAGTAGGAAGTGGGATTTGTGGCTGTTTCCTCATTTATCCTCTGTCTCTTAAGTGATTTGGGTTTTCTTTTGTTTTGTTTTCTAATTTTAAAAAATAACTACTTCTTTGGGCCATGAACATTTGATACATCGAATAGTGACCAAAGAAACCCTTTTAAGAAAAGCCATTAATTTTAGTAGTCCATACAAATTGGGGGGGGTTGTTTTGTTTTGTTTTGTTTTTGTAGAAAATTTCAGCCTAAACGTTTAAAATTGGGCTGTGTTAGAAAATACCTTTCAGCTGGGTGGTGGTGGCTCACGCCTTTAGTCCCAGCACTTGGAAGGCAGAGGCAGGTGGATCTCTGTGAGTTCAAGGCCAGTTTAGTCTACAAATCAAGTTCCAGGACATCCAGGAGTGTTACACAGAGAAACGCTGTCTCAAAAAAAAAAAAAAAAAAAAAAAAAAATCAAAGAAAAAGAAGAAAGAAAAGACACTCTCTTTTGGCTAAGAACTTCGGCTTAGTATGAAGATTTTTCAAAGGGAGTCATAAGGAAAAGAAGTAGTAACCAATTTATTCCAAACACCCCACAAAACAGTAAGATCTACAAGGCGTGCAGGTGCTATGTATGATGGGAAATTACAAATCATCAGCCCTGGTCCTGTCATTTAGAAACCCTTCACGCTGGCTGTCGGGTGCATGCCCTTCATCTAGCACTCAGGTGGGGAGGAGCAAGAGGAGCAGGAATTCCAGGCTGAGCTCAGCTCAGGGGTGAGTTTGAGACCAGCTTGAGCAACATGAGTCACTGTCTCAAAACTCAAAGTAACAACAGATAAATAAAATCTTCAAAGCAAGCATTTATTCCATAGTTAAAAGAAGAAAGGAAGCCCTCGGGTTTATGAGTACCTTCATTCTGAGGCTAAATTAACACATTGCAAATATGCTTCTGGAAGCTTTCCAAGGCCTCCGTTGCCAGGTTCTGTGTATGAGGGAAGGATAGGTAGTTTTGTTTTTTTTTTTTCATTTGTGCTTCTCAAAGTACTCATGAATAATATCCACCCATGGATACAATGAGCCTTTGGATAGGACTTCACTACTTTGCACTAAGCTGAATTTTACATGTTGTTGCTGGACCTTGAGCAGACAGTGAAAAGAGACCAACCACTAAAGATGTGACATCCCAGTCCAAAGTGCTTTATAGCTCATTTCATCTGATCCTATAGAAATGCTCCTGATGAGGAGTGATTGCCTCTCCCTGTGCCCTGCACCTCACTTTTCAGAAAGAACAGAGGCACAGGAGGGTTACCCAGCTCATACATAGTTGAGCCTATCTTTGAACTATCCAATGAATGTCACTTAGAAGTCCTCTTAATCTGTATAGCAATATTGTAGTGGCCATAGTCGTAAGCCTTGGACATCAGTGTTGATCTTCTTGATCTTACCAAGTCCAGAAAAGTTCAATACACCAAAGCATTCTGGATGTCACTGTCTCTGAAGAGGTGTGCATTTGAAGACTTTTATTTAGGAAATGTGAGGAGAGCAGAGCATGTGGTGTGAGAACTTGGTTTTCTGTTTTAGACAGATTTAAAGTGAAATAGAGTCTTTGCTCCCCACATAAGACAAGTTAGCCACCAGCAAATATTCAAAGGGGGAAATATCTGGGCTCCAAATAGCACACTGGGCAGGTAAAGAAGGACCATGTATCACATCCTCTCTCTCCTTTTGATATGTGCTTTGATTTCCCTTAGATCTGAGAGTAGATGTGCAGAATTAATGAAGAGATGTTAAATATTGGCCCCAACATGACAAATATCCTTTGCTATTAAACAACAACTCTCTATTGAAAATATCTTAGTCATACTGACTTTGTCTTAACAAGCTTGGATAAGGAGCCAAGTTGTCTCACTTCCCTGCTCCACCTCTTATGGTTCTCATCTTTGTGGCGCTTTCAATAATGGCAGCTTCTCATATTCTGCCTTGTGTGGGTCTTCCAGTATGCCCTTCACTGCCACCTTGTTTATAGGACAAAGCAATTATCATGCAGCTTTACAATTGAGGATGCCCGTGTTCAGAGAGAGGAAACACCTGGCTCAGAGTCATATGTCCCATAAGCAACAGATCCTGGGTTCAAAACTATAGCCCTAACTTCAAATCCCGTTTTCTTCCATGCACTGCTGAACATAACCCTTCCATGCAAGCCAGAACTCATACATACATCTTGATAAGTGCTGGGCAGCTTTACCGAGAAACTGCAGTCAGTTCTAATAAAACTGTGATTTTCAAGTTTGACCCAGAAACAAAGCTGGATCTTTGAAAAGAATAAAACATCAACTGTTAATTTTTCCTGTGAGATGACACTGAAATAATAAATGTGTCTTCCCATTTATTTCTCCACCTCTAGTTTGCATTCAGATCAAATGAGTTCAGCATAGATCCTTCTGTTGACTTTCCATTTCATACATCTGAATTTTAAATCTTCAAACATGAGAAGTCCTTTTTCTGCTGCTCCTGTCTCTAGGGTTTGGTGGGAGCTGTGGGATGAAGAATGTCAAAAGCCTCAAAACAGAGGAAAGAGAAATCTTTACCATGTACTTCTTGAGAAAGGCTGGAGTCAGGAGCCCCAAATACTCATTCTTATTCACATATTTTTAAAATGAGAAGGTAAAGCATAAACTTCATTCAATCAAAACAATGCTCCCTGTTGTCTGTGCTCTGGGTAAAATGGCCTTCTAAAGATTTCTTTTTTTTTTTTTTTTTTTTTTTTTTTTTTTTTTTTTTTTTTTTTTGGTTTTTTGAGACAGGTTTTCTCTGTGTAGCTCTGGCTGTCCTGGAACTCACTCTGTAGACCAAGGTGACCTTGAACTCACAGAGATCTGCCTGCCTCTACCTCCTGAGTGCTGGGATTAAAGGTGTATGCCACCACCGCCCAGCTTCTAAAGGTTTCTAAACAGCACATTTCACAAAACAAAAATAAGACAATGAAACTTCCTTTATACTTTGTCTTGAAAATTTGGACACATGTTATTCACAGATTTTTAAGATTAGAAGCAAGACCCCTACTCCGATTTCGTTCATTGTGAGGTATGGACAAGAACCCAGAGTCCAGCCTCTTAAAGTCAGGTAGGAAGATTGCTGGCAAGCATGGACAGAAGGTGGTGGACCTTAAGGTGGGCAGAAGAACAGTGAAGCATTCAGTTCCTTGGAGATCTATGAACCAAGTTCCCACCTGGGTTCCCAGCTCTCCAGATGGCCCCAAAGCTAGTCCAGGACCATGTTAGACAGTGTCAGTGGTCAGCCTGCAGGCTCATCAAAGCATACATCAGTGGGTTTGTATGGCACTGTGCTAAGGGTCATCCATAGTCAGATTTAGGCTCGTCCCAAATGCAAACCAATTAGCTTGGGATCCCTACCCCCCAGCCACATGTTCTTCTTGAAGAAACCTTTCAAAGAAAAGGCCCCAGGTGATTCCCAGAATGGAAACCTGGGTGACACCCCACTCTTCCTGTCCTGGCTGCCTCTTGCTCAGTTGCTACAGTGAGTGCTGTTAGATGGGACCAAACATTAACCTTCTAAGCTTTCTCAGCCCCTCTTTCCTTTCCTCAAGAAACTCAGTTGGTTCTTAGCCCAAATAAGTTGAAGATAGCAGGGCAGTGGTCACACATACCTTTAATGCCAGAATTCAGAAGGCAGAGGCAGGAGGTGGGTCTCTGAATTTGAGGCCAGCCTGGTCTATACAGAGCAAGTTCCAGGACAACCAGAGCTAAGACAGACAGACAGACAGACAGATAGATAGATAGATAGATAGAAGTTGAAGGTGGCTTGAGATGTCAGTGGGTTGTGGGAATGAGTGATTTGGAGGTCAAGTTCTTGCACAGGTGAGTTTTCATCATGCCTTCTGGGCCCTTACAGCCAGGCTAGGCCTGGCCACAGACCGTCAACCAACAGTGGCTGTTTTCCATGGGGCATCCTTGGGCTATGGGACAGTAGCCAGGTGTGTGAGGAGCTCTGGCTTCGGCATGCACACTGTTTGTCCTGCCTGCACGTTGCATCCCTCATCCTGCACCACCTACAGCCCCAGGATTAGGGAACAGGATTGTCTGGCTCGTGGAAATGCTGCCCTGCTTCCCTCGGGATGTGGCTGCTGAGTTCTCCATCTCACCATCCCGTGGCTGCCAACGATGAAGACTGTGTTCTAACTGGCTGATGTCATCCTCCATCCTTCCCCACAAATAGGATCCCCCTCTGCTGGAGTGGATGCTGTCCCCTTCAGCGTCCTCCCTCCCGTGTGCCATGTTGCTATGCAGCTTTTCACTGTCCTCATCCCCCCCACCATTCGCCTTGTTTTTTCCGCAGAGTGTGCCCTGTTCTTGTCCCTCTGTCCCATTCATCATCCAAGGAAGCAGCTCAGAAACAATCTAGATATTGCCATGGTGCAAGAATGTATGAGGCTTGTTATATGTGAACAGTTCTTATTCTGTGTCAACACAAAGTAACAATGAAGCAATGTGATTGTATTTATTATACACGTTCCACTCGAGACAAAATTCAAAACAGTATCACCTGCCATAAACAGATGTTTCAAGGTTGGGGTCAATACATGAAAACAGGTGGGTGCATATAGGAAGGTGTGCATCTGAAAAGATGGGTCCACTAACATGCAGTGATGTGACATCACTGTGGAGAACATGGTTGACAGCCAGCTTTGCAAACACAGGGCCACCCATGTCCTGTTTCCTGAGCTGATCATAGTGGATTCCAGCTGTTTCTTTCTTTCCTTTACCTGGCAGAAGGAAGGGAGCCTACAAAAAACTATTAGTTGGCTGATAGAATTTATCAGTTTACTGTAAGATCTCACACACACACACACACACACACACACACACACACACACACACCTATTTTGTAATGCCACTGTGAACATGTGATTAATATTGATGAAATATATAGATCACTTGAAAATTCTACTCTTTTGTAAACACACATACACACCAACTGTTCTTAAAATTACAGAAAAAAATATTTAACTAATAGCAATCCTCAAAAATCAACAAAAAAAAATTGTTATTTACCTAAAACTCAACTTCTCATTGAAGCATCCACTTCTTTTGTAATGATTCCAACAATGGGCAGAATAGGTAAGATCCACAAGAACATAAAGATGGGGTGATTTTCCTCCCCAAGGGCAGAATTTTACACTGGGGTATCAAAAATAGCTTTAGATAAAATTAGACATGTGGGAAGGAATATATAGAAAGAGAATGTATGGCATAAATATCCAACACAGAGATGTTTGTCATCTGCTTTAAGCAGGCTCCTGCATCTCACACAGACTCATCGACTACAGGCTGATTCACATGTGGGTTTTCAGCATCTATGCAAGGCAATGGGCCATGGACACGTTCAGTGGAATGTCTCTGGAGTCTAATTAATTTCTTGAAACTTATTAGTAGAATGTTGTTATGACCAAGAAAGACATTTTTAATCTGCTTACAACATTGTTCAAAATAATCTGGGATTTTGAAAAGAACAAAAATCAAAGCCTTTTTTTAGAAACTAAAGGAAGAAAAAGGGAAATGATATGTCCCTGTCCCCTCTCCCTTCATCTAGTCACCATGCCACCAGCTGACTCCCACATCCCTGCCTCCCAGTGATCTCCAGTACAGACAGGTTCCCGGGGCCATCTACACTCAGAAGCCCAAACACTGCTCCCCTGCCTGTGCTCTTTACACCACAGCAAGCCTCTGAATTGTGCTGCTCTCTCACCCGTCTCAGCCAGGTGGGCTTCCCTGGGAAGGTGATACTGATGCTCAAAGTGCCCTCAGTACCACAGGCAGCTTGTTCAGCATCCTGCACACATGACCCTTGGTGTTTCATCTAAAGTATGAGATCCTCAGTGATAGGAGAGCTAAAATTGGGCTGTTCGTATTGCCTCTTTCCAGGTAGCCTCCTTATTCTCTAGGAGATGGTTCTTTTGGAGGCTGGAAAAGCCATGTAATGACCTTTGGACTACTAAAGATGGCAAGTGTCTACAAGGTTCTCTGGGTCTAGAAGGCTGTCCTTTCCTCCTGGAGTGTCATCTGTATAAAAGTGAGGCTAGGCAAAGCCTGGGCTGAAGCACTTTGCCAAGTACTCTGTTTGGTTGAGGGTTGAACTAACATGTCCTGTTCTGTACCGCAGGACCCAGCCCACCCTCGGTTGAATAATATATTTTCAGTGATTCTGAAAACGGGCCGTGAAGCTGTCTGCCACATGGCTCATGTTTGCACATCTCCATATAGTTACGATTGCCGAATTTGACAGTATAACTCTGAATCTGATTAATTAAGAATGTGTAAAAACAAAGTTCTTGCATTCTAGCTCGTTCCTTATCTTTGTGTCTTTTACTGTGATGTTGTAGAACTTGGATCATATGGAAAACTAAAATATTATGACACAATGACTGAAGAAGGTAAGAATGATTTCAGAATTGTATGCCGTTGGCTTTTTCTTTTCCGTCTTTCATTCACCGTGGCTGTGGCTTGCCCATTTCTTAACCTCTTTATTTTCTTCTTTGCATGACCTCAGTAACATTGTGTGATTTGTTGTTTTGGTTTTGGTTTTAGTTCTGCATTTTTGTCTAGTTTTTCCCATTGTGTTTAGTTGGAATTAGAGATGTGAAATACCATGGGTAATTATGTTATTCCATTCAGACGATCAAACCATCCCAATTATATAACACACGCAGAGAAATGGTGTCGGCAATGTAAGCACAAATCAACACCCACACACTCACAGGCACATACAGAAACACGTCCTCCCAGCCCTCTCCTGAGATGCCCTGCATTTCTCAGAGGGCTGTGGGCTTGTGTCCTGCAGCCCTGTCACCCCACCAACTCCAACAAGAGCCTTAACCTGATAGGCCAGAGTATTCCAGGTACTCCAGGCATCAGAGTAGTTTATATGAAGCTCCCACCCTGGGAGGTCAGGTGGTTTACTTGAACAATTTCCTAAGGAGAGATTTATTTTAAAATGCACTTGCTAATGAATTCCAGTCCTTATCTTAGGGGATAACCTTGTCCCAGGGAGAATCACTTTTCGGAATTATTGAATTCTGGAACAGAATCATAGCACAGCGATTTTTAATTTGTGAATCTTGTAAAGGGAGATGTCTTCTCATCCTAGCTGCTCTTCCACCCCACACATGTCTCCACATCTGGAGGAGTATATAATGTTTATTTAAAAAATCATTTTTACGTGATTCTTTCTCTGATACTAATGAGCAGAGGTATCCTAGAATGTCCTTCAACACAATAAATTCCCAAACGTGTTGCATATCTTGCATTCAGCTTCCAGTATTTCTTAGCTGCCTTAGTTGCCAAAGGTTTCCTAGCTGCTTTGCATGCAGGAAGTGGACCATCTGACAGTCCTGGATAAAGAGGAAGCCCCTCCTCAGCCCCTCCCAACTCTGGCTTCTGTGCATACCTGGGCCCTTCTCCACTGCTCTCCTGGGTTTCTGGCTAACCACCTCAATGTGGTTAGATCATCTGGTCACTAAGAAGATCTCAGGAAGAGTCCTACCAACAGCCAGAGAAATGCAGGAGCTTGAGCAGTGAGAGGCCCAAGAACAGAGGCTGCCTGTAAGGATAAGTGTTCTTTCACCGGGGAATAGAAAGAGCTCTCTGCACATTAAAGGAAATCCCTGGCCTGACTGTTATTCAACTCCTGGCTTGGAGAGAGGGTTTGTTAACTTCTGCTGGGCTGTCACTAATCTCCAGGGTCTCTTTACATCCTGCCTATGGCCTGCCAGCCCCAAGTCCCATTTGTCACTCCAGTCTCCCTTTCTCTTCCCTCTGTTTCTCTCCTTTCTCCTTGTCTAACCCTCTGAGCAAACGCTGCTCTGCAGAACCCCTCCTCTTTCCCTGCTACCCCAGAGTGAGGTCACGTGGAGACACAGTGGTGGTCCTTGCAGTCTGATGATATTACTTGCTGATGACTGGGATTTGGAAGAAGACAATAAAAGTCAAACTGTGTCTGGACTAAGAACCAAGGATGGTCCTGAGGAAGCTTGACCACTTGTGTTTTGGTGGCCTCGTGGATCACCGCTAACATTCTTTTTCTCTGACTTTCCCTCCCCCTGTCTATTTCCTACTGCCTTATTCTTAGCTAAACATCCATCCCCATCATGATAAGCAAATAATAACTGAAGCAGAATTCCATGAGATAGTGTCCTGTGATGTTACTAGGTATATTTAAACAACAAGGAAGGAAAGGGGGAAGGAGCCATGTAAGCCATATCTAGAGCACTAAGAGACTTTTGACTTAGATTTCCTTACCAGGTGACTCTTGGTCCTTGGCTGTTCTGTGAGATAGTCTACGGTGAATCACACAGAGGGTTCAGGTGTACAGGGTTCTCAGGCTGCTTTGATCAGAGAAATATTTCTTACATGGATCTTCTGAAGGACCATCCTGCAAATGCTACCTGAGGTTAACCCTTCATCTGGAATGAAAACATCTGAAAGAGTGAAATCTCCTAAACACATAGCAGCCCCTCTACAGTACCAATAGGAAGGATGTTGTGCAACAGAGTTTCAATCCTCTCAAACCACACTCACTATTGGCAGGACAAGCCAA
This sequence comes from Onychomys torridus, assembly GCF_903995425.1. Taxonomy (NCBI): domain Eukaryota; kingdom Metazoa; phylum Chordata; class Mammalia; order Rodentia; family Cricetidae; genus Onychomys; species Onychomys torridus. The sequence goes on along the minus strand of NC_050444.1, from coordinate 104,436,894 downwards.
ATTTGGCTTAAACCTAATTCTTGGATTTCATCGAAGAGACCCAAAGTCAACTTCAATCCCTTGGAGATGACAATAGACATATTCTCAAGGACCTCTCACCTCTCACTTAAAAATAATAATCATAACTGTGATTTGCAGCTCCCCGATGCTGTACAATTTAAGAGAGTGTCATAAAGATGGAGGTGTTTGGGGCAATAACTATAGATTCACCACCTTTGGGAAATATTCTGCTCCATTTCAGCAGTTTAACAATTTTAGCACTGTGACTAGCCCTCCAGTAAGGCTTTATTATGTTAGCTCTTGTGATGAGTCATTATTAATAACTATTCACAGGTGTTCTCTGGACATGATGTAAGGTCAGCTGCTTTAGGCAAATCCTTTTGTCCTCCTTAAATAGATCAAGTGGAAAGATGCATTATACATGCCATCTCATCTCTAGAGAAGAATGAGATAGGGATTTTTAAATACACAGAACTGTCCTCCACATAGTTGGCATGTTATTTTTGGGCACCTACTTGTGCTAAGCATCCTCCTGGGTACTCTGAGGAAGCAAGATTGGAGAGCAGGCAGTTTGTTCCTATGAGACTTACAGACAAGGGGGAACAATAACAGAGAATGACTGGGGACTCAGAAGAAAATGGTAAATACCAAAGAAGTTCAGAAGATGATGTAGAAAAAATACCTTCCAGTAATGAAGGGAGAAGATTTTTATGAAAACAGTGGTCTTTGAATGAGCCCTAAAAGATCAGTAGATGTGGGGTAACCTGGAGAAGGAAGATGGCAAGGACCAACTTAACTGAGCCAAGAGAAAGAGGAAACAGGGAGCCCACTCCAGCACTGTGAGTTCCCTTAGCTGCTGGGTGCAGGCCCGTGGGTTTTGAATTGTCTCTCCAGCATCATGGCCACATGGGTAAGCTGTAATGACCGTGGGGAAAAATCAAGATCCACAGAAGTATCTTAGTACTTGAGGAAACTGAGGTTTGGAGGAGCAAAGGGATCCATCTGGGAAGACAGAGACAGGAAGTGGTGGTGTGGGGCCTGAACTCAGTAAAAGTCACACCAAAGCCCTGCAGGGGAGCACTGCCATTCAGCCCTGCCTTGTGCAGGTAGCTCTGGGGACCACTGCCATTCAGCCCTGCCTTGTGCTGGTGGCTCCAGGGAGCACTTCCATCCAGCCCTGCCTTTTGCAGGTAGCTCTGGGGAGCACTTCCATCCAGCCCTGCCTTGTACAGGTGGCTCTGGGGAGCACTGCCATTCAGCCCTGCCTTTTGCGGGTAGCCCTGGGGAACACTTCCATCCAGCCCTGCCTTGTACAGGTGGCTCTGGGGAGCACTGCCATTCAGCCCTGCCTTTTGCGGGTAGCTCTGGGGAACACTGCCATTCAGCCCTGCCTTGTACAGGTGGCTCTGGGGAGCACTTCCATCCAGCCCTGCCTTGTGCAGGTAGCTCTGGGGAGCACTGAAATCCATCCCTGCCTTGTGCAGTTGGCTCTGGGGACCACTGCCATTCAAATTGGCTGTAGTGCATGGAGTGAAAGTCTTAGTGTCCACCACCAGTTTCTTTTTGTTTCTGTAACAAAGTACCCACAACAGATGTGATAGCCCAAGACATCTATTCATCAACATGAAGATGGACATGGTGCTAGGGCAGGATCAGGACCTGTGGCTGGCAAAGATAATCTTCCTGGGAGCTTATGCCTGGTGGGAGACATGAGCGATAATGGCTGTAAACCATTAAGCCTGAGCTCTTGGCCTTGGGAACCTAGAGCAGGCAGAGTCCCAGAAGCCCCAGCCCTGCCCCAATCAAACACTGCCTCCACAGCTTCACTCCTGTGTCCCAAGATGATAAGCTGCCTAGCCCAGTGTGTTCCCTTAATAGAGCACTTTATAAGCATGAGAGGTTAGTGAGCTTTGCTTTTCCCAGGGACTGTATTTGCTTCTGGAACAAGACATTTATGGAAATTCAACTTAATGGGCCTAATTGTTGTATTTCCATGACCTCAGCTAGAGAGAGAGAGAGAGAGAGAGAGAAGGAAAGAGAGGGAAAGAGAGAGGTAGGAGACAGCATCTCCTTGTCTCCTCAGAAAACAATACTGCATATTCATAGTAGAGCAATTTCAAATCTATAAAACTATAAAATAACACATAGTTAATTTCTCATTTACATATATACAAGTTTTATATCATTCTCACATTGGAGAATTCTCAATAAATTGATCATGACTTTTTTTCTTAACATTGCTTTAAATGCAAATGTATAAACTACTTCAGGGATGATTAGATGACTTAGCAGGTAAAGGCACTTTACCTGCTACCAAGTCTAATGTCTCAAGTTCAATCCCCAGGACCCACATGGTGGAAAGAAAGAATCAATTATCACAAATTGCCCTCTGATATCTATATCCACACCATGGCACAAGACCTACTCCACCCAAAAATTAAACAAATACACTAAAGAAAAAGTTAGCTCAAAATTTTTTTCTAGCTGAACCCAAGGTCTCAAGCATACTAGGCAAGCACTCTATCACAGACTGACCAACTCTCTCTCAAGCCCCAGTTTATATGATGGATTTAAAGCAAAGGCAATATGCATAAGTAATCATTTTTGCCCTTTGGAGATCAGCATTTTATAGAGACGGGTAGCTGGAGAGTTTACCTTGACTAACATCATTGAAAGCAGTAATGTGGCGAAAACTGCTTGCATCATAATGTCCTGAAACCATTGCAACCTAACTCACCATTTGCAGAAGAGAAGGTTTCACCATTATTTAAAAGAATCAACCATTGTCCATTTGCATAAGTTAAAGTAAGGGAGAAAAAGTTGTGATAGTGAGAACAAAAATTATGAAGACCTTGCTCTGATGAAATTAAGCCTGTTTCGTGGTAACCAACAGCTCCTTTACCTAACCAAAAAATGGTTAATGTCTTGCACGAACCATGGAGTCCTAAGCTACATATGTGGCTAGGTTTTTCTAAAAACCCAGTGTTTCAAAGAAACAAAAGCACCAACAACTCCCACAGTACTTCAGCCTGCTGCTTCAACACTCTAAGGTACTTTAAAGGTACCTCATGGTCCAAAATGTCTGCTGCTGAAGCCCCAGTATCACACCCATAGTCCCAGAAGATGAAAAGGTCAGAATCATTCCATAGCCCCACTCCCCCTCAGATGTTCATAGCCCCACATCTCTCAGATAGTTATAGCCCTCCTCCTCAGATATTTTCTTTTTATTTCAAGGAACCTTCTCTGAAAGTCTTTTCAATAAAACCTTAAGATTTTAGTCTTCCTCTATTGCTCTCCCCACCATCATTTACTCCCATGAACCTAGTGTCCCACAGGCAAGCCTTGTCACATGGCTAGTTTCAAGACAGACTGAAAACACAGATTTTCTTTAAAACTTGGTGAATTACTGACCTTAATAAGTAAGTAGTAAGTCATTAGGAAATGAAAGCAGAAGAGACATTGATGGGCAACTTGAAGTCTCATGATCCCACTTTCAGGTATCTATGTGTGGGTGAGGACAGCCGAGATAGAGGCAAGCTATGTGTGAGAAATCGAGAGCTCATGGCAACTTCAGGAGTCCCATAAGTCAACTAAGCAGAGATACTGAGAAGGGTCTTATGAAAGGCCAAGCTTGGGAGAGCTATCAGACAGAGCTATAGATGTAAACTCTCAAGTCATAGTTATATTCTTTGAAGTCGCCCAACTGGATGTTAATACGTGACTTGTAGATGGGAAAAGACGGCCACAGACTGAGCCTTGGTAATTCCAAAGCTGTGAATCTACAAAGAAAGAGGAGCCCCAAGTAGGAAGGCCACCAGGTGAGGAAAGTGTCCCAAAAAGCAAGGGAAGATCATGTTCCAGAGGGCCAGTTAACAGATGAGAATAGCAATGAGTCGCCCCATGAGAACAGGGTATTGCTGTGGTAGACAGATAAGGTGGGGTGGTGCGGAGGTGTCAGTAGTGATGAGGTCTAGAGACTAGCTTTATGGTAGTGTAGGGCTAAGTGAGTGACAGGAAACGTGTCTTGAAATGTGTGAATTGTAGCAATAAGGTGCTATGGGTGGCTCTCCTGTGTGGTGTTGTCATGTTGCTGTGGTTGGCAGCAGGAGTAATGGTGTGGAAAACCACAATGAAAAGGAAAACTAGAAGGAGGACTATGTAGTGCTTCGGGGTGTAGAGGTGGTGGGATTGCTGGCTGGGGGAGATGTTCTAACAGCAAGGAGAAAGTAGGGAGGTTGTTTCAAAGGCTGTGATAAAAAGGGGGCTTCTGTACATAGTGTTTGAATTAGAAGAAAGAAAACAAAACTTGCAGAGGAGAAGTCAAGGACAGTGGAGGTTTTCTGCCTTCAGCACTGGGAGGTTATGTCAGGGTAGGAATGTTCAAAGCCATCTGGAGATGTGGTCCAGATGCTGAGATGATGCAGACATTCTACTGAGATGGCAGGATGTTGCTTAACCCTAAGAAGAGTCTAACATTCTCATCTTTTTCTTCTAATGAATCCATGGGCCATTTGTCATGGGGAAGCAGTGTCCATCTTCTCAGGAGGGAGAACTTCAAGTCCCTTGGAGGCCAGCTGGTGGTAGTATCATGACTAGGGAAAGAAATCAACCTTCCTCACTTCAAAGAGAAAAAATTCAGCCCAGCCTAGAGAAACCTTTCCCCTCAGATATAGCCCCAAAAGCAGAGTGACCTGGCTTAGAAAGATACAAGTCCCCTTCTCTGGAGAAGAGTGTTCAGATGATGGACACCCAATATCTCTCACTCATATTTATGATTGTCCTCTAGGAAGGATGACATCATTGGCTTACTATCTACTCCAACCTCTGAACACCTGGCCTTGTAGTTGATCAAGCTGCGGAGTTGTAGGTGATCCTGGATCACACACCTAAGGTAAAAACCTTAGGTATTGTTTGGTCCAGTTCACAAGAAGCAGAACAGCTACAAGACCTTTGAAAGAATAGGAAATGTTATAGTCTCTTTTTATTACTGATCCAAACTTTCACCAGAGCAGAAAATTTTACTCACAAGTTAAATTCATTAAAACCATTTTTATAAAGATATTACATGCACACAAAAATAAAAAAGAGACACACCATAAGGAAGACCATAAGGAAGTGTCCTTCCTACCCTATAACCTCCTAATTCCTTAGAGAAATAAGGAATCATTTCATTAACATAATCCCACACGTTGAGTTCATTGTTTTAATGTGGTTTTTTTGTTTATTAATTATACCTTGGATACTTGTCTATATTAGCATATTCAGACATCCCCCATTCTTTTTTAGTAGAAGCACAATATTCTGCTACATGGCTATGTCATGGTGGATTCAATCAACCTCCTGCAGGTGAACAGTTGAAATATTTTCATTTTGTTTTATTCATTTTGTTATTGTAACAATGCTGGGTGGTCCTTTTCTGGGCCCATATTGTAAATGCTGCTATGTAAATGCATACAAATTATGCAAATATCTGAAAACAGAAATGTTAGATCAAAGAGTATGCATAAATATCTCACGTTCTGAAAGACACTGCCAAAGCACTCCCCAGAATGGCTGCACCAATTTACACTCCAATTCACAGTGCCTGGGAGAGCCTCAAAGGCAAAATTTAAATAAGCCCTTTGAAGAGAGATGTTTCCTGACTCCATTGCAAAACAGATAGACTTTGTAGTACAGCTACCTTCTAACTACTTGTTTTAGAAGCATGGGCATTTAGCAGAGTTGAGTTAAAGCCAGGGTACTGCTGTAGTTGACATGGTTGCCCTCTCAAAGTTAAGTGACAAGTTCCTCCTACACAGAATATCCAGTTTCTACTACAGCATATTCCTTGCTTCTTCCAGACTTCTGATACCCTCACAAAAATTCTGTAGAGGACACTGTGAGCTACCTCTCTGTCTTCCAGTGAGGGAGGCTGATCCTCACTATGCACAGGCACCTTTGCTCTCTCTACCTTCCAGTGACCACGGCAGGAGCCCATGCACAGACACCATTTCCAGTACTGTGTTATGTCTCATCCATTCCAGTTCATGGTTCACTCCATCCAGTCCAACCTTCCATGGCCAGGGAATTTGGGGGTACTTGAACAGATGCTTTCTGGAAGGCTGGGCTTCATCCAGAAAACAAGTATCTGAACTCACCATGACTTCTTCAGGAATGTATTCTGGCAAGTGTCTCCCTGGGACTGGATCTTATGAAGATAAACAGCAAATGTGCATAACAAGCTAAGCAGCTAGTACCGGGCACTGGATCTGTCAGAGAGACCAGCCCCAGCCCTGTGGGCAAAGCTGCCATCCTCCTGAAGTCTGGGACCAGGGAGTTCTTCCTGTGAGAATACATCTGCTGCTCAAATGCATTGCATCTTATTTTCCTGATCTAAACTGTCAGCAGTAAAAGCAGAAAGATCAGACTTGGCAAGCTCAGGCGGATTTTGCCACACTGCATATGTAGAAGGTGTCAATGGCAGCAGAAGGCAAATTGTGGATGCTTCACCCTGTCTGTTCCTGACATCCCTAGAGCTCACAATGTTAGGCTGCCTCGCCTTCATCAGTCAAACCAGAATACTGTTATTCTAAATTAATTATTCCCCCAACACACATGGAGCTCTGTCTCTTTCTCTCTGAAAAGACAGAAAAAGGGGCTGGGGAGATGGCTCAGCAGTTAAGAGCACTGGCTGTTCTTCCAGAGGACCTGTATTCAATTCCCATGGTGGCTCACTACCATCTGTAACTCCAGTCCCCAGGGACCTGATGCCTTCTTCTGACTTTAATGGGCACCAGACACACACAAAGTGTACAGACAGACATGCAGGCAAAACACCTGTGCTCATAAAGTAAACAAATGAGAGGAAGGAAGGGAGGGAGGGAGGGAGGGAGGGAGGGAGGGAGGGAGGAAGGAAGGAAGGAAGGAAGGAAGGAAGGAAGGAAGGAAGGAAGGGAAAATTGATTGGTTCCCAAAGGAAGCTGGCATGTTCACTTAACCATGGTGAGTTTCTCTTAGGATTAACTCTAAGATGAACTGGATTGTCTCATTTAGTCATGGGCTTCTACAGCTTGAGTTAGTTCTGGCCTGTGTTGGCATTTCTGCTGCAAACCAGAGAGATTTTCAGGTACCAGACTGCAGTGTAAAGTGGAAGGGGGTGAAAAATAGGAGGAAAGGAAAAAACAACAACAGAAAAACTAGGAACTCAAAGTAAGCACCAATCCTTATACTCGAGAAATCAGATAATGGATGATATTTAAAAAGCCACAAAATAATGACTGTAGCTGATTAAGTTTTAGAAAATCTAATGACTTTTACTTTACATCAAGATAAATCATTGGGTGATATACTCCCTCATCAGCAGAAAGAGGTTTTTGTTAGTTTCTGGCTTTTTAAACCAGTTTGCAGAGACATACCCCAGGTCCAAGCCTTAATGAGCTGCCTGGGACAAGATCTCACCACCTATTAGGAAATATGTTGGCAGGTCTCTGGGTGTGCAGCCCACCTTATCAATAATGACTCTTTATCCAGTCATCTCTTAGCTGTCTCCCAGGACCCAAGGGATGGAAACCAAGACAGATGTGAAAGCTTCCATAGGCAGGCCCACCTAGCTCAGAAATCCAAACCCAAGAATCAGGCTCCATTGAGTCCTCTTTGCCTAAGCCGTGTCTCTGTCTGGCAGCTGGAAATGGTCACAGAATGAAGTTCCTAAAACAGGGCAGGCTCCCTGATAGGCTAAAGAGCATCAGCTCCCCAGCCTCGATAGCGATCCCAGTTCTCCTAAAGCATTGCTGTAAAGACCTGCTACAAGGCTTGTAAACTTCAGATTCCCCTGAATTTCATTAGACATCACTTCAAAGATGACAACATAAACTATTAGTGCTGCTAAACTTTGGAATTATACCAAAAGTGTGAACTTAAGCAATCCCCTGAGGCTTCTGCCATGTGCCTCTGGGCTTCCTTCTTTCTTGCCCACTCCCCAAAAGTAAACTGAGAACTGAATTTGAAACAATTCAAGCTTCTCACCAATCCACTAGCACCCCCTTCTCTGCTGTTTTTAGTAATGGCACTGTGTCTACAGACCCCCAGAGAGCAAGTCTAGTACTGGGGGACAGATACAGCTGTCCTATGCTGGATGTCCATGTGCTACCTAGGGAGAGAGTCAGAAAAATATCTTGAAGGGTCTCTGATGAACTCCATAATAGGGCAGATAGCAATGTGCTGACATAAAGGAAAGATCCCTGAAGGCTGTGATATCTAAGACGGAATCTGGTAGAGTAAGAAAAACCACTTAGTAGGGAGCACTTGGAGCCATGTGGGAGGTAAATGGGGATGCAGGAGGCACTATGAAAACTGGAATCTAGTGAAGATGCTAAAGACAACAACAGCCCAGGAGGCTGAGCGTAAACCAATGAAAGGTAGAGTCCAAAGGTCTTGGCATTGATGGGGTGTTAGCTCTGGGAAGATGGCTAAGATGCCCCAAAGGGCAGAGCGCCCGAGTGTAGACATCAGCCATGGATCTCACGGGGAGAAGCAGATTCCTAGGAAGGAGGAGCATATGAGTTTTTCAGGGAAGCTTTTGAGTGGAGGTGTGAGTCTTCTGGAGAACCAGAGTCTAGGCTTTGGGACTGATGGACATTCAGGTAGCAAGTAGTAGGGTCCTCTGATGAGAAGAGAGAATAAAGAAGAGGAGCTAGGAGGGACTCTGAGAATGACTGACATTTGAAGAGGTTCCTCAGGGGTTGTGGAAATTAAAGATGATTTTTGAGGTTTGGGAAGCCAAATGCGACAGAGAAATCAGGTCATATGGAGGCAAAAAATAAACGAGGGCATGTTCCCTGGAGCAACGCTGACAGACACCAGGTGCGGAGTTCATGTGTGAACATGGGAGGCTAAGGACGCACACACCAGTGTAGCCAGGTCTTCCAAGTGCGGTGCCTGCAAGGGGAAGGTGGGAGGGCAGTGCCAGCAGGAAGTGAAGGCCCAAAAGGGACTGCATCATGACCTTGAACTTGAGAGAAGAGGCAGATACTAAGACTGAAAATGATACAATGTCTGTGAGAGGAAAGTCTGTGAACTGTAAAGATTTAAAAGCAGAAATGTCAGTATTTAAATATCAACATTTGTAAAATGTTGGAAATATTTCAGTGTGTTTACAAAAGTGTACTCATGTTCCCCACGATGAAGTAACCAGCTCAGGGCTGTAATATCACATTCACATTGGCCAGATGTGTTTTCTCCTTCATTACAGATCTACTCATACTATCATACCTATAAATGTAATGACAATTGAATTATGTTGAGTACTTCTACTATGAAGTTCACTCACAGTTGACTAAAGACAGTTTACAATAGTAGTTTAGTTTCATTAATGTCAATGTAGTATAATAAACTGTTTACATCATGATTCTCAGAATGAGGGAAATGATTTTGATGCTGAGCCAAATGATTTAGGGATGAGCAAAACCCTGTTTTTATTGTCTTTAAATTTTAAAAAGTATCAAACATTTTTCTTTAAGGAATAAAAATCAAGCCAGTGCCTATTAAGAAATTACTGTTTCACAGAGTTTGTAGAATGATCCATTCATCCATGTTAGCTGCAAGGTTACCTCAGAGCCAAGGAGCCTTTTTGCTTTTCTTCCCTGAGCTTCCACACACACCCTCCTAGCCATTGAGAAGCCCTCTACTGTTAGAGTAAGAATCTGAAGTGCTTGTGACTAATCCAGGCTGAATGCTGCAGGGGCACCAAATGAACCCACCTAACGCTACCGAATACAGAGCTCAGGTTTGCTTAAGATTTCCAAGACTAGTTGAGAGGACGCTTCTCGGGGCTGCCTATTTCATAAAGAGTTTCATTGCAATGTACATCTAATGAGCTTGGAATTTTTGCTTCTAACCACTGAGCCATCTCTCCATCCCCCAACCCTGGCATTATTAAGGGATAGAAGATGCGGGAAGAAGGCCCCTTCTCAGTGAAGTCTGCCCTCTACTGGTGAAAATGGCTATCTGTCTAGGAAGCTGACACAAGGTTATATCCAGTTGGTGGACAAGTGCCATGAGAACAATGATTCTGAAAAAGTTGGGGTGGGTGTCAACAGAGAAACCTTCAGGTTAGCCCCTCATAAATGAAGAGCCACTTAGTAAAGGAAGGGCATGACCCAGTCTTTTCTCCCCAGGTCTTTACAACACTCTCCAAACCTCCTCTTCCATCCCAAAGACTCTTTTAGGGGACTGGCCCTGGAAATTCACAGAATGTAGAAGCAAATGGATGGGCCTTGCCTTCCTCTCTGGACTATAAGTATGCACTGTACCCCAGTTATCTCCTAGTTATCACTGGAAAGTTCTCAGCTTGGGAGATCTCTCTGTCCCTTACAACTATAACCTTGGAAGGTTCTGTGAGGACTGAGTTAGACTCTGGTCAACAGGAAGGAAGTCTATCCTTATCTAATTGCCTTGAGACCATGAGCACAAGGTTTGTTGAGCTGTGGTGAGTGCTGGGAATGCAGCAAGAAGGAACGATGGTAAAAAGCTATGTCTGCACCCAGCTTTTCTGCCCATAGCCAACAAGACGTAAACAACAGTGATAACAGTAATGGGGATAGCTGCTTCTGAGAAATAAACTGAGATAGGAAATGCTAGAGAAGGTTTGCTCAGGGAAGCCGAGGTGAGATGGTGACATTTGAACAGATACTGGCAGAAGATAAAACAGTGAGCCTCTGATTGCTCAGAGCAGGCCAGCCAGTGCCATGGCCTAAAGGTATAAGGATGCAGTGTTCACAAGAAACAGGGAAGGGACTAGCCTGGATGGAGCAGAGCAAGAAGGGGCAAGAAGGGGCAATGAGGACAAGGTCAGGGTGGTCAGGGATTAGATAGAATCTTGCCAGCAACTGTAAGGACCTAAACTTTCATTCTGATCTGGAGATCTACTGCAGACCCTTCGACCAAGAGAGGATTAACATGACCTAAAGTGTCTACCCCTGGGGGTGCCAGGATGACAGAGAGGTAAGGGGAGAAGGGGACACACCAGCTGGCTGATTTCTCCTGGGGTGGGGGGGGCTCAGGAAATGAGGGCTGGAGGGGAAAATTAGCTGAAATAATGTGAAAATGGAAAACACCCGATTTGCTGATGAATGACTGGAAGAGAAAGAGAGGCTCTTGGGACAGCGGGCGGCGGCACCACCTAGGCTCTCCCAAGGCCTTGTCAGAATGAGGAGGGCCTGTCTGCCTATTCCAGTCAGGGCTTCCACAAGAAAACACAAAGAAGCAATAGATGGGTGTGGGGGACAGGACCTGGGGTGCCCTTTGGCTTTCGAAGCTACCTGCCAAGCCCTGAACTTCAAAGAAAGAGACAGGAAAGGCAGAACTGAAAGCATAGAAAGAGACTTGAAAAGACTTGTTTTCAAGTTTCTGCTCTCCTACCCGCCTCTCTCTTTTCTTTTCCTCTCCAAGTGACTGGCTCCCTTTACGTCTGTCTCTTTTGTGGCTTTGTTTTTTCCTGTATTGCCGATGCTCAGGCTGCAACAGTCTGGATCTAATCTGATCACAAGCCCAAAGGGTCCCTTTTGACACTTGCCTATTATAGGCTGGTGGGGAAAACGTGAAGGGATTTCCAAGGGAGCTGTTTTAATTAATTAACAGCAGGACAGAAGCCAAGTTTACTTCCCTTGACTGAACAGACCTCTAGGTAGTCTCACAGTGGAACATGGGACTTCTGTTTTAGCTTGATGTGTCCAGCCAAGGGCTTGGGGTGGCTGTGTTTCTCTGTTCGTTCTCATTCCCAAGAAGCCCTCAGCTCCCATCTTTTCCTCTCAAACTTCCTGACCACCCCCTCACGCACCCTCCTGTGAGGACACTCAGCTGGTACTCTTGCACATCTCAGATCAGACTAAAGTCTACTAAAATTGTGTACCAGGTTTGACGTAGGTGCCTCACGATCCAAGCTGAGTTTGCTATTTCCGGGACTTCTAAGTATACAAGCTTCTGTAGCTATATAAAAAGACAACACCTTCAGGTTTGCACTACAGCAGGGGATATTTTTAAGGCTGCTTTGAATCAGGCTAAAAAAAAAAAAAAAAAGAAAAAGAAAAAGAAAGAAATCACTCCGTGGCTCACCTTGAAAAGTATTCAAAGGTGTCTCGGTTCTTTCTTGACAGACACAAAGCAGCATGGTTGTTTCTTACGCCCATCCCTCTGTGTCCCCACCTAAACGTGGGCCTAACACTTGAAGGTGATTTTTAGAGGATTCCCTGAAACTCAAACATAAACAGACTGAACCAAGCAGACCTTCCGTGGTTGGCCTCTGCCTTCCACCCTCAGGACTGATGTGCCAAGTGTTGAAGGTGGGTCTTGGTAAAAACTCAACTTCAAGAGAAAATCCCTTCAGACAAAGGTGCCATCATCAGCATTCATAATGAGAATAGTCACCAGGTCAGAACAGTGGGACTAAGGATGGTCCGGGACGAATGTGAAGGAAAGAAACAAGAATTCCTTGCCAGCCTTGGCAGCTTTGCTTGGCTGCACATGTGACTAAAAACCCCAAGAGAAAAAGGCATCAGAGCAGGTCCTTCTTTTAGTGGCACAGAAAACTAGGAGCCCCACTGCAGCTGGGAAAACAGTGACACACAAGTAACACACAGGATAACGATGCACGACACCCCAGCTCCACCGTCGCTTCCCACGCTGTCTGCCAGAGTTCTTGCAGAATTTGAGAAGCGCACACCAGGTATGACCAAGTCAGTGTTGAAAGATGCTCATGGCAAAGGAAGTCACTACAACCGGACGTGCTTGTGGGCCCATTTTTTAAATAATTTCTCTCTGACACATATACAAGCCGTGGAAGGAATCTTGTGAGCATGGACAATCCGTGAGAGCTGCTTTTCAGCGCATCTTCTCCGCTGTGATTCGTGACCGGAGGGCATTGTTTGGGCTAGGTTAGTCTACACAGGCTTGCTTTTTCCTCACCCTTGTCTGCTTTCTCACTGCATTATACGCAGTTTTAAAATGTGTTTGATCTCTTTATTTCATAGACCTACAAAGTGATCTAAGCTCAAAGGTGGACACACAAACACACACAAGATAGCAGAAAGATTTTTGTTAGCAGAAACTCCAGTGAAATTGCAGAACCTCCTTTTGCCTCTTGTGGGTACAAAACCCATGACTTGGGAACTTCTTGAGCTTGTCTTAAGGTTTCAGGGTCCTAAAGGACCCCTCCCCATCTGCTTAGTGTTCAGGGAAGACTCCACCTGGCAGCCAGGGAGTGCCCAGCATCGGCACACAGGGCACCACCAGGCAGCCGCACCCCTACCTGCGTTCTTCATATTCTTCTTCTTTTCCTTTCTGTTCCTTCCAATGCTCTCTTTTACCCAGTCCTTTCCCTGGTCCCCGAAGTGTCTTTCCTTCCCCCTTTCCTTCCCACAGTTTACATGGAGATTAAACAGAAGCAGAGGTCTAACCCACTCTCCAGAAGGAACAACTGCCCATCGCCTCATCCTTCCCATTCCTTGTGGCATCTGAGTTAGTGCTCCATCACAGTGACAAAGATTTATTCTGGCTCCTGGTCTCAGGGCTTCCATCCCCTGTCACCTGGTCCTTTTGCTTGGGACCAAGGGGAAACAAAACATCATGGCCATGGAAGCCTGGGGCAAAGGCTGCTCATTTTGAAGTGCTGGGGCGGGGGAAGATGACAAACAAAAACAAACAGGCAAAAGCTAGGATCTAGTTATTCCCTGCAAAGACATGTCTTCCTCCAGTGACATCTCACCTATCATGGTGCCACCACCTCCACTGGCCTGCTGTCAATGGAGTAAGTCAGGGATGAGGCCGGTTTCCCCGAAAATGCACTCACAGACACAGTGGGTGTCATGGAGACGAATAGCTTCAATAGCACTTACTCAATCAAGTTGGCCATTAAAATTAGCTATCACATAGTCCAAGCCACATTCCAACCTACTTTCTGTTTTCCATTGCCCGTCTGAGGCCTTTAAGAGCACAATTATGCAGCACATTGGTTGCTTAGACTGACATGTTTGGATAATAAGAAAATGAAGGTAAGGACTGGCAAGATGGCTTTGTGGGTACAGGTGCTGGCCAGCAAGCCTGACAGCCTGACTTCCATCTCCGGGACCCACATGATAGAAAGAGAGAACTCTCCCCGGAGTCATCCTCTGATCCCTGCATGTATGCTGTACATGTATACACCCTACCCAATTTTTAAAAAAACTGTTTTAAAAATGCAGTGGATTGAAACACAAAATAAATTTAAATTCACAAGTATATAATGTTGCTCAAAACACATTTAAAAAGGAGAGAGGGAGCTTTAGGTTAGTGGCTAATGAAGCTGTGAACAGAAATGACCCCTTCCTGTGTCACTAAAATAGGCATTTACGTGTTCTATCACTCTGAGCATATTCTATCTTCCATCATAGAAGTCAGCATTCTAACCTGCCATGATTCCTATACTTGGGGAAGGGAGAGGCCTGGGTGCTCACCTGCCATGCCCAGCCTTGGAGGAGGCACTCTCCAAGAGAAATATTTACATTTGATTTGCTTCTAACTTGAAAAGTAGAATAAGATTCCCCCCCGATAATATGCTGCTAGGTGACACAGCCAACAAAAAAGCCTAGTAGAAAATTGTGGGGCTGAGGATATTTTGAGGAACTCATCATGCTGGAATCTAGGCAGTAATCAGTTTAAAATGAGAATCTTTTGTACCTTGAGTGTTCCCAGGGAAGAAAATCAAAGATTAAAAGAGAGAGATGTGCTTCGTGTCCCTAATCGCTACAACTTTGCATGCCTATTTTGTGTGCTTATCCCATGCCTTTACCCATTAATTATGTCAATAATGAAGAAGAAATGAGGCGCTTCACTTGGGACACAGCTGTTTACAGTGATTGCTTTGAGCATGGTATTTTTTTTTCCAGCACCTTTCCCAAAGTGTCTCATCACCAACATGCTCGGTTGATCATTCTTTGCCCTAAATCCCCAAATGGAATCAGTCACCGCCTGGATGCTTCCATTGCAGCTGACTCGGCTTATCTGCAGAGCTGCGGTGTCTGTCCCTGACTCCTTTGGAAGCTGCAATAATGACAAATACTTGAAAAACCAAAGTCAAGTCGAAGGATTGCTGGGCTTGGCTTTCCTTCCCCGTCATTGTCCAAAGCAAATCTGGGATGAGCATCTCATTCCCAAGCAGCTGTGGATCTTCAGCCTTGTTGGGGATCTCAGTAGTGGGGGTGGGGGGATGTTTGATGTTTTCATGCATTTGTGAGCACCCAGGAGGGGAGGAAGAGGTCCAAGTCATACCTCTCCCCTATGGTTCAGCAGCTTGCAGCTCTCAGAGAACCGGGCTGAAGTGTCCAATGAGGTAAGAGAGTGCCCTCCGTATAGGCTGAAAGGCATTTGGGTTGGATGGAGTGTGTGCTCACTGCTGTAAGCAGCCTAAGTGGAAAGGCCACACCCCTGCCCTGGCAATCCTGCCCCTCACTCTGTCTCTTTCCTGCCACTTTCTCTTGCTTCAGGGAGGTTCAGAGAAAAGGCTTCAATCCTCCACAAGATTGCCAAGAAGAAATGCCAAGTGGATGAGAATGAGAGGCAGAATGGAGCTGCCAACCATGTGGGTAAGTGAGAGATCCCTTGTCCTTCCCTGGTGGGTAAGCCGGGGGAGGGGGGGCGGTGACACAGAAAGACAGTGTGGGCACCCCTGATCCTTCCTAAACAATGAAATGAGTCCCTCTTCTCTACCTTGGACAGGGCAGGAATGGACATGTATGTCACCAATAACACAAAGGGAAGTCCACAGAGGAGTAGTAATTCTAACCAGATCACCAGGTATTCTGTTCAAGAGGTAACGGGCACCTGGCTTCAGAAAGCCAAAAAAAAAAAAAAAAAAAAGAAGACACACCCAAGTTGTTAATGTTTAGCCAGAGGTGGGACTCCTACTTCTGTACCCATAACTGGTGATCAGACAGTATATCTATGATGCTGCTTGCTGTATCCCCCACACCCCCAAGTTACCACTCAACGCCAACAGAGTCCTTTTGAGTCCGTGTCATCTCCTCTTTCTTAAACATTCAGCAATATCAAGGCTTGGAATTGGATCAGCGGATAAAGGGCTTGCTGCTTAACTGTGAGGACCTAAGTCCAAATGCCCAGAACTCACAGAAATGATGGGTGGGAGTGGTCGCCCTACCAATAATATCAGCACTTAGGACAGGGACAGAAGACTCCCCAGGGCAAGATAGCTAGCTAGACTAGACAAATCAGCAAACTCTGGGTTCCCCCAAGAAACCCTGCCTCAGAAAATAAAGTGGATATCAACATCTGGCCTCCACACACATGTGCACAGGTGTACACCACACACACATGCCTGAGCACATGTACACATATGCTCCCACCACACATCTATACACAGGCCAAACAATAATAATAATAAAGTTAGGCAAAATCAGCCTAGGTCTGTCTTGGCTGACTTTTCTAGAACTCCTGTGTGACCAGATTGTGACATTCAGGCATCTTATTTTAACTTGGGGCATCGTGTTCCCTTTCTCCTGTCTGTAACTATAATATAGCTCTCAATTCTAAATTCAGACTAAATTTAACCTAATCTGGATCCATGCTGTAAACGAAGCTATTGCCCAAGTGACTAAAATTATCTGCAGACAAATCTCAACAGTTTTGCCCTCAAAATACTCCATAAAAGACTTCCTGCCTCTCCCATCATCCCGAATTCTAGCCCAGGCAAAATTTTCAGCCAAGGAGCAGACTAGAGTCAACTGAGTATTTATGGAGAAAGTGGACAGGAATGAGTTCAAATGCTGACCAGGATTAGGTTATGAATTGCAGGTTTCTGCCTGAGCCCCTCTGCTTCCCTGAACCTGGAAACTTTTTTTTTTTTTTTTTTTTTTAGAATAAGGAGGGTTTTGGTTTTGTGCTATAAAGTCAATGGGGAAAGCTATTGCCTAGTTAAGCTCTGTGTGTGAGTGAGTTTGGGGTTCAATTTCAAAGGCTACTTTTCCTACTCCAATTGTTGGTTTTTCTTTTGTGGGATGAAGTAGCTTAGAACAGAAGATTTATGTGGCTGGGTTCATTCCCAGACCTCCTCTTGCAGACTGGTGACTAGAGGCTTAGATTTAATCATCCATGACATATAACTCCAAGGAAATCCACTGCTAATAGGGCTAGTGAAGGACGTGGTAACCAAAAGGATTGTGCATGGAAACTCTATGCTTTCCAAAGGAATCCCAGGATTTATTTTCATATTTTCTGTGACAGTAAAGACTGTGGTTTAAAAGCACACTTGTGTAAGACAAATTGCTAAATGGTCTTATTAATAAAAAAAACCTTGAGCCAGATATTGGGGCAAAAATCAAGAGATCAGAGATATAGGACAAGCCATAGCCAACCTCACCTTACCAACTCCTCAGCCTCCAAAGAGACCTACTTCCTGTACACCCACACCTATATGCCTTTCTGTTCTGCCATCTCACTTCCTCTCTTTGCCCAGTTATGTCACTTCCTGTCTGTCTGTACAGACCTACAGACCTCTATGGTTAGTGCTGGGATTAAAGGCATGTGCCACCACTCCTGGCTCTGCTCTCCATGTGGCCTTGAACTCACAGAGATCTAGATGGATCCCTGCCTCCTGGATGCTAGGATTAAAGGCGTGTGCTACCATTGCCTGACTTCTATGTTTACTATAGTGACTGGCTTTTTCCTCTGATCCTCAGATAAGATTTATTGGGGTACACAGATAAAATATCACCACACATTTGAGTTAGAGGCTGTGCCTGTGAAGTGGGTTCTTATCTGTCTGTGTCTATCCTGGAACATCTAAAAGTCCTTTGGATCCTATGATTCTGGGATCAAGTTTGACCTCAGCAATCTGCTACCAGAGGTGTATGAGGTCTTTTGTGTCTCCCAGATTCTTATGTTTTATTTTAAATAACTGAATGAAACATACTGAAATAACCTGGCATGGCTACAGGCAGCAGAGACACTATGAATCATGGGTGGATCAGGGAAACCCCAATTCCTACACTTTCCATATCATCATTTGTGCCTCAGGATACCAAAATTGAATTCATGAGCATTTCCCTAGGATTCCCAGTATTTGACTGCTTCAAACCAAACATTTTTACAGAATTCTCTTTGTCAGGGGGCATAATAGGATCTCACTACATAACCCAGGCTGGCCTTGAACTTGTGGTAACCCTCCTACATCCACCTACCAAGTGTTGAGATTTTAGGCGTGGGCCACTATGCTCAGCCACACATAACTCTCTGTTTTCTTATGTACTGATGAAAGAAATATTTGGTCCTTCAGAAATTGCTAGAGAAAAAAGAAGAAGAAAAAAAACCCACTTCCTTTCCTCTATGAACATCCTGAGATTGCTCACATCTGGCACAGCTGAGCAGACTGCTGTCCAGCAGCCTGACTCCTGACTCAGCACCACACAAGCCTTGCCTCCTGATACTGAACAGAGTTGGTGCCAATGACTTTCATTTTCTTTCTTTATTTAAAAGATTTACATACATTTTTTGTGTGTCTACATGAGCCCCACATACACACAGATGCCCATGGAGGCCAGAGTAGGGAGAGTGTTGGACCACTTAGAGCTGTAGTTAATGGCAGTTGTGATCCCCCCAATATAGGTGCAGGGAACCGAACCCAGTTCTCTAAAAGAGCAGTAATTACTCTTAACTGCTGAGCCATCTCTCCAGCCTCAATGAAAGACTATCTTTCATTCCCACTTAAGTTCCAGTTGAACGCAATGGGGCCTGAACACTAGTCACCTGGAGGTGCTTCTCTTAGCCCTGGAAAAAAATATCTTGCAAAAGGCAATTGCAGTGACAGAGATTCAGATCATTCATTTCATGGCTTGTCGGCTCTGCCAGGGATCTGGTCTGAGTGCTTTACGCGCTCTCTCCGACCTCTCTGCAGAAGGGGCAGCAAGAGTACTGCCCCTGTTACTGCACTGTTAGCAGCACTCAAGTCCTGTAGGTGAGGAAACCAAACGCCACAGAGGTTGAGGCATTTGCTGAGGGTCACACGACATAAGCTGTCGAATGAATGGAAACAGGTCCATTTGATTCCTAGTGTTACAAAGGCCCAGGGCCCAACCAAGGCCCTTGCCTATTCTGCTCTCTCAGGAAAACGTGACTGTACTTGCTGATCTATTCTCTCTCTCCCTTCTCTCCCTCTCCCTCTCCCTCTCCCCCTCCCCCTCCCCCTACCCCTCTTCCTGGAGTGTTACAGAACTGAGCCTTGTTCCTTTTCGCAGCTCCCCCTTACTTTTCTTGGAATGTGCTATGAGTGTTCTCAGGATTGTAAAAAAGAGACGGGTGGCCAAATCCTCCTTCCCTGTGCCCCCTTCCTCCCCTCCTGGCAATGGCAGTTTTGTAGCATGAAGACTGAGAATATTCGAGCTGAAAGCAGCCGCCACAATGAGCCATTCACTTCATAGAAGAGGTGTCCCAGCCCAGAGGAAAGGGGGCCTGGCAAAGATGGCGGGCTAATGGTGACAGAGCCTAGGACAGGATACCCTGACCAGTATCCCTTGTGGGGTGGGGTGTACTGTTGCAGGGGGGATCCAGCTATCTCACAGTCAGTATCTAAATGTCAAAGATATGTATCTGTGTCCTTGCATGATCTGTCACATATGGCAGCTGTTAGGGCCTCCTGTGATGTCATGTATGGTGGAAACCAGAGCCCAAGGCAGCTCAGGGCAAATGATGAAAGCCCTTTACCAGTGCCCAACACCAGCTCAGGTCTCAGGTGCCTTCTCACCTTCTGGTCAGCATTTTAGAACATTCTTTCCAACATGGTCCCTTTTGCCCATTGATTCTGATTGTTCTCTTTGTGTTTAAATTATGCCATAGAGAAAATCGAACTTCCCAACAGCACCAGCACCGAGGTCGAAATGACACCATCGAGTGAAGCTTCAGAACCTGTGCAGAATGGGAACCTCTCCCACAGCATTGAAGCTACAGATGCCCCGGTATGATGCTGTGACAGTACACATGCCTTGGTGGCTCAGCTCCCAGCTATGTGGACACCAAGGAGGAGCTGATTCATGTATGTGTATCTTTCCCAAGGCCTCACACAGGGAAAACTCTGTGTGCATTGAATGAACATGCCACCTCTCTAAGCCATCATTTTCTCAGCATGAGGGGAAGGGCAGGTGTCTCAGAGTCTGGGGATGAAAAGACGTATGCTAATGAATCATAAAGCTTGATGTCTGTGTCTTTAAAGCTAGTGCTAAACAACAGAAAACTTACAGTCATTATACCTCCGTAAGATCTTTTACCTCAGTGATTGAAATTAATATTCTTTGGCCCCACCCGCTATTCAACCACAACCAATGAACTGTTCCTCCTAGAAGTAATTAATAATACCTGGCATTTATCAAACACCTACTACGTGCCCATATGTGGTGTGGGGTGCTTTAAGAATGCTTGTCTCCATACCTCACAGCTGAAGGAACAGGCATTGGTACCTCCACCGTGCAGTTGAGGAAGCTGAGCTGGGTGAGATGAAGTGAGTAACTGGGTTACCTAGTTGTGAGGAGTGAGCTGAGACTCCATCTCAGGCATGTCTAAATGCAATGCCTGGGCTACTTCGGCCACAAGCACTGTCTTTAGAGCACAGTTGCTCAAAAAGTGGGCAGAACCATGTGGCGCTTACTAGATATTTGGGTCTTGTCCTGATCGGATCAATCAGAACTTCGAAAGCATGGGGCCCCAGTTTTGCATCTAATCAAGCACTCTCCATCAAAGCTTCACAGACTGAAAGACAGTTCCGAATTCTCAGAGCAGGTGGGGCAGATTGGTCGTGATAAAATGCAGATACTGACTTTTGAGGGCTGGCCTGAGTGAGGCCCAGGGTGTGGAGCTGACTGGGCTCCTCAGTGATGGCAGTGCTTCTGGCTGAAGGACCACCCTTTGAACAGCATCATCCTAAAGTTTGCTAGCCAGTCTTGTCCCCGAATGTTCTCAATGAGCTGTGGCACAGTACCCACAAAGAGAACCGAGACAACAGACAGTGTAGTCTAGCACTTCTTTCCTTTATATCAGAAAATGCTCTGCAACAGGGGCAATCTGCCCTCTGGGAAAAACATGTGACTTCTTACATGTTGTCCTTTATCTCTAAGAGCAATTTAGAGGCAGTCTCTCCACCTATCTGAAGAGAACTGAGCTCTGGCTGCCCTTGTGTCCTCTGCCTTCCAGCTTCTCACCCTCCTGCCCAGAGCCCTGGACTGGCACCATGTCAGCTCAGCAGTGATCTGGCAGAGTGGCTTATGTCCACATGGATAAGCGGCATGTGGGAACAGGAGGTAAGCCCCAAGGACATCTGGCTGCCCTTGGGGTTGGCACAGTCACAGGTGTGCAGAGGGACACCTCATCACCCTACCACTCCATCTGTCTGGCCCAGGGACATCTGTGTCCCTTCAAGAGAGGACCTTGCTGCAGGAGAGCCAAAGACTCACTGACCTCTGTCCGCAGAGCCGCCCCAGGTCTCAGTGCAGGGAGACGCACGGATTTGTGTGTCATGCTGGCTCTCCTGGAGAGCAGTCAAGCTTTCAAAAAGTCATCACTGTAGCTGACTACAGGGTGACCTGCTGGTGTATTCCAAAGCCAAGGGGCAAGTTGCCAGCCTGACTGGGCACTCACTGTCTCCTCCTTAAAGCACAGATCCTGAAAATACTGCCTCATTGGTGCTATCGTCAGAGCTAGATGTGCCCTTGGCACAGGGCCACATGCTATCTACTTACATCATATGCTCAAACCTGCTGCTTAAACAGCATTCACCCCTTCCTTTAAGGATTCCTTGCAGGTAAAAGTGCAAAGGGGTTCTATGTGTATACACAGGTTATAAATAAGTCAGCCAACAAACATTTGGTAGTTAATAATGGCCCAAAGTGATCACAGAGGTCTCTGTGTACCATTCTCAGGGAGCCTGACAGACAGACAGACAGACAGACAGACAGACAGAAAGAAAGAAAGAAAGAAAGAAAGAAAGAAAGAAAGAAAGAAAGAAAGAAATTGAGAACTCTAGAATAATATTCAAGCTGGGCATTGATGGATGGTAGGAATTTGTCACTCAGAGAAGGAAGAAATGAAATGACAACCTGTGTAGGTGTCCCAAAGCTTAGGTTTAATGGTTGCTGAACAAGGTAGTAGAACTAGAGACTGTAAACCAAGCTGAGGAAATACACACCAGGAAACGTAAACTGGCTTCAGCCATCCATCAGATCAGAAGGCTCTCGGTGTTCACTCGGGTCAGACAATGTACCGGGAGCGGAGCCAGCAGAGCTAAGACTGACAGCCACCAGGACATAGAGAGCAAAGGAGGATGAGGGCACAAAGGAGTGCAGAGGCCCCTGGAAAGCCTTGCTGAGGAGATGTCCTTCAAACTAAGTGGGAACCTGTCAAAGGCACAGCACCATAAGGCAAAAATGAGCTTGGCTTGTCTGGAGACAGCATTCCTGTGACTGCCAAGGGGACCAAAAGAAGGAGACAGTAGCAGGTGGCTAGCCTTCAGGTGATGGGATGTTGGTTCTTCTTGGGCAGCAGCAAACCCCTGGACATCCCAGATGTGGCCAGCACTACCAGAATGCCCCTGAGGCTGCATCCAGACTGTATTTAAAGCAACAGTGAGGCAGAGAGGTCCCAGAGCATTTGATTGGGGTGGGGGGAGTTGATGGTACTTGGACAAGCACAGTAGACCCAGAGGAAGAGATAAGTGGACATCATGGAACATGATGTACCTTCTGTCCAGCTCTTGAGAGTGGGGAGCCTTGAAGGATTTAGGGAGCAATGGCAACTTCTGGATGTTTTGCAGGAAGATAGTTCATCTTGTTCAAGAAATAACCAGGAGGCTGAAGATACAGGTTGGTAGTAGAACACTTGCCTAGCATGGACAAGGTCCTGGGTTCCATCCCTGGTACCACAGAAATAAGGAGGAGGGCAGAATAGAAAAAGGCTGGACACAGGAAAGTGAGCTGAGAACAGAGAGGATTAGGGATCAGTGTGCTGGGGTCCATAAGCCAGTTTGGCCTATTGCCTGTGTCTATATGACCCAAGGGGCTAGAACGGTTTGTACATTTTCAAAATGTTTTCATGAAAAAGGAAGCAGGAGCATATGGAACAGGGGCCATATGGACCCCAAAGTCTGAAATATTTACTGTCTGGCCCTTTATGGAGTGCGGGGGAGGGGTACTGCTTATGCCCGATATAGACCATCTGCAGTCTTTAGAGAGAACGCTCTCCTATACTGACTTGGAACGATCCTCGGTATGTGTTGTTAAGTGAAAAGGCACTGTGCCAAAGTGTATCCTAGATGGTGAGATACAACAGTACACTGTCTGATGCTGAAGGGAAAAGGAGGGACCAGCATGCAAGCCTTCGCTTGGGATGCTGCTGGAGAAATTAGCTATGTCCATTACCTCCAGAGACTTCTGCGGGTTTTTCATTTTGAACCAAGTAATTGTGTTACCTAGTCAAAAAAATTGAGTAATAACAATAAAAATAATAATGGGTTAAATTTGGAATGAGGATATAGCTCAGTAGGTAGAGTGCTTGCCTAGCATATACAAAGCCTTGGCTTCTACCCCCAACATCACCAAAAGGGAGTATCTGTAATCCCAGCATTTGAGAGGTGTAGGCAGGAGGATCAGAAATTCAAACTCATCCTCCAATACATCATGATGGTGATGATAGGTTAAATTAAAACAGTATTCTTTAGTCATTCAAGCATAGACTATTGTGACAAACCACTAGAGTTCAAATCCCAGGCCTTTTCCTTGCGATTATGTGCCTAGAGCCAGGTACTCAATCTCTCTGTTCTCTACATTCCTTCTCTGTGAAACAGTAATTTAAAAAAAAAAAAAATACTTATCTCATAGTGTTAGTGTGAGGCTCAATTACTCTTTGAACAGTTCTTGACATACAGTGAGTATCTCACAGGGGTTCCATGAAGTTAGAAATACTTGAAAAAAATCTTTTCTTGATAGGTGTTAAGTAGCACAGATGACAAGGTTTCCCTTGGTATTGGTTGTAAGATGAAACATGGCAGGATTTCAGAGCTATTTCAGAGACAGAATTGAGAAGCTATGACCAAAACTGGCCATAGCAAGTAAACAGAAAAACAGGGGGCATAGAGAAGGCTGAGGCTGACTGACTGCAAAGACTGGGTGGTGGGTTGAATTAGGGTTACAACTCCAGGGTAAGAAAAAACAAACAAACAAACAAGATTTGACGTCAAGGCACTCTGGCCTCCCGGCACGGATTCACAGAAATGATCCAGTGCCTCTGTTTTGTTAGTTTTGTGTCTGTCTAAGTTGTAATTTTATCAAGTTCCATGACAAGTGAGGTGGGCACCCCAACTTTATTCCTGGAAGTGCTGAGCCCATGCTACACACCACTGCTGCTATTCTCCTAAGGGTTTAGTCTGTCTCCTTACTTGACCTGCTGTATTGAAAATCCCCATTTCCAAGTGAGCTCAACCCACCTTGACACCTTGGCTCAGAGGTTTCTCCAGCACAGACTTTCCATGGCCCATGGCTGGGGGTAGCTTACGAAATAATGGAGGACATGAGCCCTGTGTAGCAGAGGACCTGGTGCATGCCAGTCTGAGGAAGTGCAGATGAGCGTAGCCTTTTCCACACTTCAGATCTCTTCTCTTCTCTCCACCTGCCCTCCGGTGCTGCACAGGAAGTGGACGAGAACTGCCATGGGCTTGCATCCCACCCAAATCTTCAGTGTGGAGAATTTCCCTACACATCGACAGACATGTTTTCTTGCATTTTGACAATTTGTAGAGAGCTTGACTAGTACATGTGAGGGGGCTCTGGAGGTGAAGGAACCACCTAGCTGCATTTGAATTTTGCCAGTCTAAACAACACCCAGGTGATGGCCCTTGCCTGCATTCCCTGTTGCAGCTGCATGCTCCTTGGTGTGATGCATCTAAACCCTGCAAAGACACTCAGCAGATTTCAGGATCTACCTAAAGAGCTCCCTGGTTTAAATTGTGCCTGCTTTTTTTTTTTTTTCTTCTTTGAGACATAGTTTCACTATATAGTCCTAGCTGGCCTAGAACTCACTATGTAGACCAGGCTGGCCTCAAACTCACAGAGATCTATATGCCTCTGCCTACCTAGTGCTGGGATCAAAGGCATGAGTGACCATGCCTGGCAATGTACCATAAAGCAACTTTTTTTTCTGTGCTCAGCTCTGATTTGATTTTGCCTGAGATTTCTTTGCCCTCAGGGAAGTCTTAATTATTCTTGTTTTAGTCATGGCCTTGATATATCCATGGATAAGGAAATTCATGTAAGAAAATTACATCCTTGGATGGAAGGATGGATGGATGATGGATGGGTAGATGGATAGATGTGTGGATGAGTGGATGAACAGATGAATGGACAGGTGGATGGATATGTGAATGGATGGGTGGGTGGATGGATGGATGGATGGTTGGATGGTTGGATGGATGGATGGATGGATGGATGGATGGATGGATGGATGGATGATGGATGGACAGACGTATGTATATGTGAATGGATGTGTGGATGGATGAGTGGATGATGTGCAGAATGAAAAACAGACCTAGGATCTGTAAAATGCAGGCTCTTTTCTTTTTTCCTCACCTAATACTTTGAGTATCACCATACTGTGTTAAAACTGTCTTCTTTTCATTTTATGACAGCTCTGATGTATTTCTCCATAGGGCGACCTTCCCTAAACTCAATAGAGGTTTCAAGATCTGCTTTCTGCAAGCCCCATTGGGTGACTAAGTAAAGGATGAATAGAGGAAAGTGATAGAGGTGACTGTGTGTTTAAATTTCTCCTTTAAAAAAAAAGAACTAAATGCTTAAAAATATATCCTGCCTCTTAAATTTAGGTTTCCAAGGGTGCCTTAGAAAACAAATGCCATTTTCCAAGTTTGTCATTTCTTGCAAATTGGTGCTGCTGTGATCTGAGGGCTCCCTGAAACAACTTGATAATGCAAGGGCTCAGACTGTCAGGTGCGACAGGAATGTCCAAAATTACCTATGCAGGTGGTACCTGGACTCCGTATTTTCTGTTTCTTCTAAATATTATTACCCTTAACATAACAAAAACCATCTCTTTCCACAGTGGTGAGGTCCAGCACAGGGACCCCACATGTTCCTGTCAATCAGTGGAGATGCACGTGGATGGAGTAGGTTAAACACTGTGGAAGTTTAGAAACAACTTCATTTTCCCCTGTTAGTGAAACTGCCCATCTCTTGGAATGCCCATGAGCACAGTAAGAGTATTCTAATAACCATGAGGTGGTGGGAAGTGGACTGTGTCTCCTTTCTGACACAGCCAGGCCTGAGGGCAGTCCTGGGAGAAGGTGACGAGATGTCACTGTGAAGGCAATGGGAATGGCGAATGATTCCCCAGACCATCTTGCTGGATGACTTTCTTAGAAAAGAACCCATTTGTGTCAGAGAAAACCCAACAGTAATCAAAAAACAGGCAAAGCTTAAGGCCTTTTGCTGACTAGGCCATTCCTAGGGCAGATAATATTTTTCTGTCAGTTTATATTTTTAATAAAAAAAATGAGATCTGTTTCCTACATCTGTTGACCTGGATAATTTTTACCAAGTGCTTAAGATTCACTCCTGGGCCTTTTAACATATTTTAAGCATGAAATAGATAAAAATTTAATGCTTTTTAAAATCTTCCTAAATTTGAATATTGACAAAGAATTATACCTTATTCACTGAGAACTTGCTGTTAATAATTTACTTTCTGGGAAATTTTGAGAATATCTGTTCATTTTCCATGTGATACATCAGTAATTGACTATCAATAAAAGGATGGAAAGCTTCATTACCACTTTGAAAAAAGTACCAGCATTAATATACTGTTTCTATGACTAATTCTAATCCAGTTGATAATAAGGAGCTAAAAAAGAGTTTATGATTATTTTCATGATTCTCCAATTAGCTTCTGTGTGGACAAATCTTTTATGAATGTGTCAGCAATATTTATAAATCCATGAAAACACACCAAAACCAGTTTACAGCAATTCAGAAAGAAATCTATCTTGTCTGTAGTTTGCAGCTCAGAATGGCTTGGACAAATGTACAGTGAAGGAAAGCACTTGCATTTCAATGAGACCCTCCTTGGTTTTGGTTCAGTGTCTGGTACAAGATGGAGTTTTGGGGTTATTCTATGTTTCATGTGCTAAATGTTTGATGCTGGGATTTTTTTTTCTTCTATATGTAAAGCAGACCATATGATGTCATTATAAGGGGAGTGAATTCCTCCCTACCACCTGCAGCAAATGTGTCTGTTTTTTAAGGAAATCTGTTTTCTAGTTAAAGATCAGCTCTGTCGATTCAGAATGTCCACACAGAAGGCCAGGCAAATGTTTCAGATGGTGCTGCCCTTCTAAAATGGGATGCAGTTTGACTCCATCTCTTTCTAACTTACTTTGTGTGTAAGATTGAGAAGTTAACTATAGAGATTGAGGGATATTTGATAGGAACTATGAATGCAAGATAGGTGAGAATCTCCGAACACAGAAGTAGGTCATTCTAAGACTCAAAACTGAGTTTTTAAAGGACAGTTGAAAAGCAGATTAAATTAAGTGAACACAATTTCTTCCAAAGCCAAAGCACATACTCAGCAATGATATGTTGGAAAAAAAATAGATACTCATATGGTCATCATATTATTCTACTCAGGCCAACCATAAAAGATACCGTAGATGGGGTGACTTAGACAATACAATCTTGTTTTCCTCATGGTTGTGAGGGTTAGAAGTTTCTGACCACTAGTCAAGGCTCTCTCTCTGGCTTCTTAGTGAGCCCTCACATGGCCCTTCCTCAGTGCATGCACACCAGTGAGGATGGGTAGACACAGAGAGGGAGAGAGAAGTCAAGGGACAAGGGACACTCCAGGGAAGAAGCAAGCACTCTCTATTTACAAGGTAATTAATCTTTTTGGACTAGGGCCCCATCATCACAACCTCATTTAACGTTAGTTACTTCCTCAGAGTCCCCATCTCCAAATACAGTTCTTCACATACTTGCAGTGTTTTGTGTTCAGCAGGACTGGATGCTTCCCTTCAGATCACTGAAGTTTTCCTACATGACTGTCTGGTTTTCTATTATCTGCTCTAAACATTTTTCTTCTTCAGGACTTTCCTGGTTTTGTTGCCTTTGCACAGAGGGAAGGCAAATGAAATTTTATCCTTTAGAGGGGCAGAGCCCTTCAAAGAACCATCTCGGAACTCTAAGACATCTTTGAACATAACTCAGCATACTTTGTCTGACAAGTCCAAAAGCTTTAGTTTTGAGATCCCGAAAGTTCAGATTCCATGGTAACCTGGAGATTTTAATTTCGCGTCTGTGAAACCAAAGTGAACCATAAGCCAATAGTTAATGTTTGTGTGGTTGTCTTAATTAGAGCTACTATTGCTGTGATGAAACACCATGACCAGAAGCAACTTGGGGAGAAAAGGGTTTATTTCACTCACAGTTCCATATAGCAGTCCATCGTCAAAAACAGGGAAGTCGGAAACTCTCACAGGACAAGATCCTGGAGGTGGGAGCTGATGCAGAGGTCATCAAGAGGGTACTGTTTACTGGCTTTTTCCCCCATGGCTTACTCAGCCTGCTCTCTTATAGAACCCAGGACCAGCACAGGGATGGCACCACCCACATTGGGCTGGGCCCTCCCCCACTGATCATTAATTAAGAAAATGCCTTACAGCCAGATCTTATGGAGGCATTTTCCCAATTTGGGTTCCTCCTTTCAGATAATGCTAGCTTGTGTCAAGTTGGACATGAAAGTAGCCAGGACAATGGGTCAGTCCTGTTCACAACCCTGTTCTAGTTCTGCAGTTAGCTGGCAAGGAAGTCTGTTAGTGTGTTAGCCTCCACGCATTGGCAAGCACATTTTGTGGGAGAATGGAGCCAGTCAGTTTACACCATTTCCTCTGCCAAACTCAGGTGGACTGGTGTTCACATAACATCGGGCCCCCTATGGAAGTCTCTCTAGGCATTCTACTGGCCAGTTGTTGACAATAGAACCATTCACTGTTTTGAAGAGTCACTGTGCATGTCGGGTAATTTTGCCTTTGAGAATCCCAGTGCTGATATTGTTAGTAAGTCTGCACAGAGCTTGGAGTCAAGGTGTCACAATATTGTGAGTCTTACCATCTGTTTAGAAGCTTGATGTCCAACAGAAAGTCAGCTCAAAGCTACCTACTAAATAAAATAGTGGTTCTCCTCAGGGCTGTAGAATTTCCTCTTTTTGTTTACAGAGCCTTCTATTTATCCATTTTAACTAAGAGAGAAGAAAACTAGATTGTCGGTACCATGCCTTCAACAAATGCTCAATAAATATTGGATGAGTGAACAGATGGGGGGGAAATCATTGCAGTTTCCACTTTCATATCAAATAATTGAATTGTAGGGATTTATTGTTGGAAATGATATTATAATTCACCTAGCCAACTTTCCTTCTCCTAGAATAACTTATTTTCCTGACTATTTATTTTTTAAGAGTGATAGCAGCCATGTTTTGAATGTTTACTGTGTGCCAAACACTGTCCTAAGTACTTTGCATGAATTATTTCAGTTCTTCAATAGCACCAATGTTGTGAAGGAAACTTATAGAACAGAATTCCTATTTCATATGAAGAGTGGGTCTGTGTTTGCTGTGCATTTCTGCAGCTGTCCCATCATTAGACAAGGTGCCATCAGGATGTCCTGAGGGAGCATCTTACAGGCTCACTGCCCAGACCCACATACCTTTGCACCAGTTTCCATGGAGACCTACTTTGAGAGATGATACATGTTACCAAAGAGCTTCTATTTAATGCTTCAAGCATGAAAAGGGAGACAGGCAGTCCCAAGATAAAGATGGTGCTGTTTTACTGTGCCTTCCCTGGAGGCATTATGACCTTCAAACACTGAATGGCTGAGGCTGAAACTGACCCCGCTCCCGTTCCAGCCCTTGCTAACGTTAGTCCCAGGAAAGTTTATTATTGTAAAAGGTTTCGTTCATTTTCTACAATATTCCCTAGATATCCATTTTAAAGGTAGCCAAAATGGGATTATCCACAGTTATAGGAGTCTGGGGTGGCATCAAGCAGTGAAGCCCACATAAAATCTCCTTGATGAGCTTGACTGCCACCTTTCCCTTCAGCGACCTTGGGGAAACCACTGGTGCAGAGGAGCTGTGTTTGAAAGCCTGATATTCACTGGTGTCTATAGCACCTGACCTTTTTTTTTTTTTCAATATTTTGATGTTAAAACATATTTACACCATTTTTCCCTCCCTTTCCTTCCTTCAACATTTCCAGTGTTCCCCACAAATACATGACCTCTTTTTCTTTGTTGTTGTTACATATATGTGTGTGTGCATAAACACATAAATACAACTTGTTCAGTCCATTTAGTGTTACTTGTATATTTGTGATTTCAGGGATGGCCATTTGATATTGGATAACAATCGGGGAGCTTACCCCCAGAGAAGACTATTTCTCCTGCTCTCAGCTTTTCTCAGTTGCCTGTGCTTCTTTGTCTATGGATGGGGACCCATGAGATTCTCCTTCCATGTTAGCAAGCAGCCAACAGTCAGTGCTTTGGGTATGGGAGCCCACAAAAGCTTCCTAGTGAGAGCTGAGCTTCCTTTACACAGCAAGGCTGCATTAGGGGATGGCTTGACCACATGCATCGTCACCAGGTGTCTGGGATGGTCTGCACTTGGCTGTGCTGGGGAAGGTCTTTTGCTCCACCCCTTGGCATTCCTTTAAAAGCCCTTTAGTAGAGACAGAAGGGGCTGGTGGGTTTGGACCCAGGCCCTCCCAAGGATATCCTATGTTTTCTAACTGTCTCTCTCCTCTATGTTTCTATCTACATATTCCTCACTTCTTGCTGCTCAAGAGTACCCTGGGGGAAAAAGCAGGCCCCCCGCATTTGGGATCATCTGGTTTTTGCCTCTCCTTTTAAATACAAGATGACCTGGAAGTAGGAGCCCTAGATTTTCATGATTAGCTTCATACATAAAAGCCCTTGGGAATCTTCAGGCTGCCTGAAAAATCTGGGAACTGGAGCTTGCAAGTCCCGATTCTGCTGACTACTCTCCCCATCTCACTAGATCTGGGGGCCAGTGCAGCACCCACCACTTGGGAAACTGTGCGTGTGTGTGTGTGTGTGTGTGTGTGTGTGTGTGTGTGTGTGTGTGAGAGAGAGAGAGAGAGAGAGAGAGAGAGAGAGAGAGAGAGAGAGAGAGAGAGCAGACTATCCTGCTATTCACTATATATCCCAGACAGGCCTTAAAGACTGAGATTATCCTGCCTTTGTCTTCCGGAGTACTAAGATTAAAGGTGTAAGCCCTCATGCCCTGCTGAGTAAGCTGTTTTCCTCTAAGGTTTGTTTTGTTTTTTAGTATCAGCGATTACAAGATCCTAAAGATCTAGTCACTAGCCTAGTTTTGTGAAACTATGGGGTTTGTATAAGACCCCAGCAGATAGCAAACCATGTTAAGCCTTTATATCAAAAATCACTTGCATTATTTCTGCCTTAGACAGCTGTAGCCTGCTCTCCTTGCCTTGTTTCTTAGGGACACTCTTCAAACACTTTAGGAGGCAAGAGTGGATTATCACAAGGTCAAAGTTGACATGCTACAACTCCAGGAAAAGTTGAAAACTCATTGCCCTAACCTCAATGGCCTCACTTGGGTCTAAGCCTAATGCAAGCATTGTATCTCCTGCTCAGGCAAAGACAAACAGGCCCTAAACTTGGAACAGTGTGTCCTTCTGTAGTGTCTCTAACCAGCTTGTTAGCTGTTGCCCATTGAGCCAGAATGAGACTTTCTTGGCAAGAAGACAGAAAGAATTTTTCTGAGGTGTTCTGACAGCTTGCTCCTGAGGCACCTCTCACATCCATCCCAGGGTTCTAGACCCCTTCACTTCCCTGCAGCAGGAATCGGTCCCCATGAAGAGTGAAGTTTTCTGTTGGCATAGCTTAAGCACAGCCTCTTCTAGTCCACTCCTGCCCTAGCACAGGGCCACCCTTGGACCCTTCGATGCCACCCTTGGACCCTATACAACACGGCTAATTGTTTGCACTGGACAGTAGTGTGTTTAGAGCTTGGGCATGCAAACAGACAATTATTTTCTGCTATTTGCTAGCGGCACCGCCTGCCTGGTGACTTTGGCAGATGGAGAAAAGAGCTAATCTGTAGGTTACAAGCAGAAAGGTTATTGATGAAATGTCACCATCTGTTGGTGTCATTAAAATGATATGAGTCATAAAGAGTTGCTTTTGTCTTTTCTCAAAAACGGTAGCTTGGAGTTGAGAGAAAAGTTGCTAAATTGTGGATGGCAGTAGGGGACAGATGGGGAGGGGAGGCTACCCAGGCAGAAAGAGGAGCTTGGTGAGTTTGTCAGATGGACTAACTGGTCTTCAGGAAAGCCAGTCATCTGCTGGATTAAACCCCCAACTTGGTATGAGATGCCGTGCTCTTGAAGACTGCTATAGTACATCAACTCTTGGTGCCTATTTCTTGGTGTGTAAGGGAAAGTCACTCATTTGGTTACATGAGGAAGATCTCATTGGAAGGAAACTTCATATGCCCCAGCCTTCTTTCTCTTCACTGCCCCATGACACACAGATTGTTATTCTTGTTTCGAGATGGCACTCCAGGTATGTGAGCCCACAGGGTATGGTTTTCTCTGCAGGTCACCTCTCCTCCAAGGATGACGTGACTAGGATCAGGGCAGAGTCCCTAGGAAAGAGTGGAAACAACAGTGAATAGAATGGCTTCTGCATCACATTAGCAAAGGGGTTGGAGGGCGAGGTGTGTGAATGGGGAGGGTGCGGGTAACCAAAATACACTGCCAACTTCTTTGCCTAATCCCCATAATTCTCCCGCATTTGTACTTTGAGGATTCTTACCCACTGCCACAAACCTGTTATTTCCAATCTTTCTCAACATGGCTTTCAGTCACATGGTTTGTTTTTTTTGTTTGTTTTTAATTGTTTGTTTGGTTTTGTTTTGGATCCCAGAGAAAGTTGAAGGCGGATAATTTCGTTCACCACTACAGGCCTTTTGTCCATCTCTAATAAGTAGCAGTAAATAAACTAAGAGTAGCATTGCTGTGAATCTGCACACCCAGCCATGACCTCTATAGTCCAGTATTTCCTCCCTTAAGACATCTGGCCCAAGCTTTTCCCACCTGCCACTCCTTAGGGACACAGACTTTGAAGGAGTCACTGCCGCTGCTTAGAAAGTGTCGAGCAGTGCTGGAAGCCTGGTACCTAAAGGAAACATCACTGCAAAGGTGCCTGTTTTTAGATTTGGTGCTCTGGCCTGCTGCTGTTGCTTCATTTCTAAACAAGCAGGGTGACGGTGGCAGTGACATGGTGGTGTCAGCAGTGCTGTGCTGGTGACCCTGTGCCCTGTCTCATGGACTAATGCTCATCCTGCTGGACAGATCCACCTTTTGTCTTCTTTGCCTCTGGGGCTTGAGAGCTGTTGACTGCAGCAGAGCCCCCAAAACGCAGGCAGCGGCTGCTAGATCAGAGACTGGGAGTTCATACCCTGCCTCTGAGATGCCGGGTGGGCAGGGTGGATGTTGTACTAGCCTTTGGCCCTGTTTCTCTGAGTCCTGAGGTGTGTGTTTGTATAATGTGCCTTTAATGACAAGTGGAATGGTTGAGAATTCACCCCGTTGATTAAGCAAGTTAGGAACATCCATGCAAAAACCGCTGAGTTTATTCTTGGGTGAACAGAGAGCTAGGACATCCCGGGATTAACACTGAACTGTTCCCGAAGTGAGCTTTGTGGCCTGGTGAATAGCAGCTGCAGGGAAGGAAAAAGGAGAAGAGAGATCGGGGAAAGGAGGAAGAGAGGGATTTTAATTTTTTTACCCTTTCTTCCTCCCAAGGAGTCCAAATCACATAACACAGTCCTAGGGGAAAAGGAGATGGGGTCATAGATCACTGTATCAGCAGATATTGTTAATTGTAAAATGCTCATGAAGGGGGATTTTTTTTTTTGAAAGGGTAAGGTGAATCACACCAAAGTACATTATATGCGTGTATGGAAATATCATAAAAACCCATTACTTTGTATAGTTGAATAAGAAGATAAGAAGCTAGATATATATATCATGAGTAGTGACTATGGTCAATGTTAATCAGTTGACAAACATGAGAAGCCATAGGATACCCAAAGAATGAAAAGAAAGTTCTACAGTGCTCTGTGGTGGCGGGGGAACCTCAGGCTGTAACCGGTGGGGTGCTTCTAACACAAGAATACCCGGGAGAGCAGCTCAGGTGACTTAGGAAACACCCAGGAGAGGCCCAGGACGGCCCTCACCTGCTCAGCAGCTGTGTTGGTGGGCTCCATCACTCCCCAAGTTTCTGCCTACTGACAGCTGTCCTCTGGTTCTTCAGCAGGCCACAGAGACTGCTGAGGAAGAGGATGACCAGCCCCTCAGCCTGTCCTGGCCGTCCAACACCCGCAAGCAGGTCACATTCCTGATCGTTCTTCCCATCGTACTCCCGCTCTGGATCACCTTACCGGACGTCCGCAAACCGGTGAGTGAGGCTCTGGTGTGTTCCTCAGTGAGGTGACGCATGCGTGCCTCTCCCCATACCTGCTGAAGCTTCTGTCGCAGTGGTTGTTCGGTGGCTATCAAACGTGAGCCACCCCAGAACTTAAGGGTGTCAAACAACCACCATTTTACTCTGCTCACAGATCCTGTGGGATGGGAACGGAAGTGGGGTGCACTAGAGATGGTTTACGTCCATGTCACGAAGCCTGGCACTCCAGCTGGAAAGACTTGCATGGTTAGGGGTGACTTGTAACTGAGAACTGCGTTCATCTTCTTTGCTAGTGGTTTTTTTTTTTGTTGTTTGTTTTTTTTTTTTGGGGGGGGGGGGTTGGCACCTGGGCAGAGATGGATTGAGGGTAGGCTGTCTATCAGAGCACCCAAACATGGCCTGTCTCTGCACTTTGGTTCCTCAAAACAGGATGGCCCCAGGATAGCCTAATGTCCTACCTCAGAGGTCAGACCTCCAAGAGTGAGCATTCTAACAGCTGAAGGCAGAAGAAGTTGCATGGTCTTTGGTTCCTTGTCTCTGAAGTTATGTAGTGACCATTCAGTTATACTTGAGTGGCCAAAGTACCCATGAACCTGCTGCAATTAAAAGAACATAGTAGCAGCGGGGAGGTGGGGGGTGCGGGCACACCTTTAATCCCAGCATTGAGAGGTAGAGGCAGATGGACCTCTAAGTTTGAGGCCAGCCTGGTCTACAGAGTGAGTTCTAGGACAGCCAGAGATATAGAGAGGGATAATAATAACACAAAATTCATAGTCTCTGGCTTTAAGTTTAGTAACTAAACCAAGGCATGCTTGCTGTACTGCAGTTTTATGTCAATCTGACACAAGCTAAGGTCGTCTGAGAGGAGGGAGCCTCAGTGAAGAAAATGCCTCCATAGGCAAACCTGAAGGGCATTTTCTTAATTAGTGATTGATGGGAGAAGGTCCAGTCTATTGTGGGTGGTGCCACCCCTGGGCTGGTGGTCCTCGGTTCTATAAGAAAGCAGACTAAACAAGCTGTGAAGAATAAGCCAATAATAGCACTTGTCCATGCCTCTGCATCAGCTCCTGCCTCCAGGTTCCTGCCTGGTTTGAGTTCCTTCAGTGATGAACAGGAATGGAAGTGTAAACTGAATGAACCCTTTCCTCCCCAAGGTGCTTCTGGTTGTGGTGTTTCCTCACAGCAGTAGCAACCTGATGAAGACGCTTACATATAACTCAAAGCATGATTTTGCAGAAACAGTTAAAAGAGACTTGAGCCTAAGGCTCCCGAGTCCAGCTCATTTTTATTCCACTACCCTGACTCTGGTACTTTGCTCCCCCATCCTACCTTGTAAGCTAAGCAACCTTGGGAAACTATACTTCTCTGAATTCCATTTTTGTCCACTGTTGATGAAGATTTCTAAGATCTCTAAATTCCTTGCCAGCCATGGCATTCTGTGATTGAGAAAAAGCATAAAGACACCTGCCTCAATACGATATTGCAAACTGAAGGTGACTGACTGTACACCCCAACTTGCCTATGACAGTCTCAGCTTACTATGAGAGCATATTGGCTGGAAGATCAACTATGTGGTCCTCCCTGCACATACAGGAGGCCAAATGAAGTAATTCATGTCAGTAAATACAGGAGCCATTAAGATATTTCCTGGTCATCTTTATTATAGGGAGGTTTTATTAGACTGTTTCTTATGTCAGTTTTCTTTTTGCTCTGTAACACACCATCTCAAACGCAGTTTAAGACAAACTTATTTTGGCCCATGATCCTGAGGATTGGAAGTTAGTGCTATGCTCAGCCAGATAGTTCTCCTGGAAGCAGGTTGCCATAGGAGCGTCTCAGCCGAAACAGCTTGTCTGTGTTCAACACGATCTCTAATCTTTAAGCAGTCTAGTCTGAACTTAGTCACGGGATAGCAAAAGACCAAGAGCTGCAAGAATGAAAACTACAAAACCCTCTTGAGATCTAGTTTGGAATTTGTACTCCGTCATTGCCAGTACATTCCATTGATTGAAGCCGGTCATAAAGCCAGCCGACACCTAAGTGTGGAGAACTAGAGCTCACCTATTGACGACAGGGGCAGAATAATGTCCTGGGTTTTTAGTCCTCCTACAAGCCTTATGTATGTCCACAAAGGCCCCTGGAAGTAATATCAAGGGAGAGGGGAAAGAATAGGAAAATTAACAAACAGACATTTGCGCCTCCTTAGGACCCACCAGCTCTGTCTGCTCCGTGGTTTGTTGTTTTATTTTTTTAATTCTTCATGGAGATGAAAATCCCAAACCTTACCAGTAATTACAGGGAATGCATGATTGTATAGCTCTAGTTCAGATAAATATCACTCCCACTTGTTCTTATTCCCACGTCATTTCTATGCAAATTTTATGGCAATGTTTATTGGATCACGCATACTTTCAGCTCAGATACTAAATAGGAGCTTCACGCTATATAGTTTTCTTAAATTAACAACTTTGTTCAAAAACAGAAAGTGGTAAAGTGTAAACCTTGATGTGAAACATAGCTTTAATGAAAACTGAAAATAACAAACACGACAACACTCAATGCGGATTTTCTCTCGTGGCCTGAGTCGGATGCTCATACAAAGGAGGAGTGTATCTCTTGAGATAGGAAAACATGGTCCATTAGAACTGGGAAGGAACCTGAACACCCAGCTAAGGGTTTGCAGTTTGGGTCATTTATTCATTCACTGAGTATTTATTGATTATCTGGCAGGAGCCATCCATGATGTAGCAAGATGAAGTGATTGTGACCTGGGGAGGTTTAGGGTTTGTTCCATCATAGCCAGCTACTAAGAAGAGAGCCAAGAGTCCTCCACACCAGACATCCACAGTCACTTTGCCTCCCCAGGTATCAGCCTAATCATCTCTTAAAAACTGCAATGAAGACAGTAGTGTACAGTAACAACAGTGATTATTATTGGAGCACTTTTTATGTCTCGGGTGCTTTGCTACACTTTCTGTGTACATGACTCTTCAGAACATTTAGATTTGTATTAGCCCTCCCCTCCGTGTTACAAGTGAAGAAACCAAAACTTAAAGAGGTTAA
Source organism: Onychomys torridus (assembly GCF_903995425.1). Lineage (NCBI taxonomy): Eukaryota > Metazoa > Chordata > Mammalia > Rodentia > Cricetidae > Onychomys > Onychomys torridus. The sequence continues at coordinate 104,399,257 of NC_050444.1, read as the reverse complement.
CTAGTTTTTCAAACTTGGGAGCAGAGATTTCAACCCCCATTATCGTAATCCAGTGGCCACACTTTGAATCTTAATAGGGCTGTTGTGGAAAATGTCTCAAAGTGTGTATACTTGAAGGAACAGCAAGATAACTCCGCAGGTAAAGGCAATTGCTAACAAGCCTTGTGGCCTAAATTTGATTCCCAGGACCTACATGGTGGAAGGAGATAACAGACTCCCACAAGTTCTTTTCAGACCTTCATACATGCATGCAAAAACATGCACCTTCCCATTCACACACACACACACACACACACACACACACACACACACACACACACACACACTAAATGAATTAATAAGTAAACAGATAGATGATAACTTTGAAATGATAATTTTCAATGATAAATTTGAAACCAGCCTGGGCTACATAGCAAGACTCCCATCCTTTCCCCCCAAAGTATATTCTTTGAACAAAGTAGATGCTCAGTGACTATTAAATTTAGAACAGAAGTACATGGCCAGTTTGCTCAGGCAGCTATTGTCCAGTGACTTTTTTCAAACCAATATCACACTGCTCTACTAAAAGCTTCTAATGGGAGCATTAGCTGTCAATTAGGTACCTAACCATTACATTGGAAATAAAATGGGCAGCACATGGTCACAATTTGCTCATTTGCTAATTGGTATGAGGCCTATCCTAACAGATGTCAGGATGAGCCACCATTACTGACCATAACCTGATGTGTTAGACCGTGGCTTCCAGGGCTATTTTCTCTCTTCCAATGAGACTGGTAACCTAATACCCGTACAGATGCTCCGCAGCAGTGGTGTCCAGAATGAAACCATGGAGTCCAAACGAGGAGAATGGTCTAGACAAAAGTGAGAGAAGTAATTTCCTGGGTTGTGAGACTGGGCATGACGAGGCAGTTTGACAGAGAAACAATTAGCCAAACTGCTGGTGCATGAAGAGTTGCAACTTCTGAAGCAAGAACGATATGGGAGGCTGAGGAGGCAGATGGCCATACAGCTGGAGCACTGGCCTCTCTCTCCTGGATGCTTTTTTTATTTTCTGATCTTGTGAATAGAGCCTGGCATGATGATGATGGTGTTCACTCTGCCTGTGGCTGGATGTATTTTGAGCAGTTTGGGCCCTATTTTCTTCAGGAAGTGTTGGTAAAACATACATGTTAGGCACACGGGTTGTGTAGTCATCTGACCTGAATTCCATCTCTAGTTGAAGATCTGGATATAGAGTAGGTGCCCAGTCTTTACCTGCTCCTAGTCGATGATGAAGACCTTGAAATTCACTAAGAATATTTGTTTCTAGTGTTTTTTGAATAAGCCTCTAATTCAACATTTGATGGTTTTATGCCTATTAATTATTAACTGGTATCTTAAGAATCATAAGTCTCAAATATTGAATTGGGCAGGTTTTCACTAGTGGAATGATTTGCATTTGGGTCTTCATGTCCTTTGTCTCATCTCTGGCTTTGTCCAATTGGCTAGGAATGTTCAGTGATATGAGGAAATCTTAGTATTTTGAGTCTAACTGACAATGTCATCTCAACAGATATGTAAGGGGGAAATTTAAAATGGATTAAATGAAAATAAACAGTAAGAATATATGTAGTAAGTAAATGAACCTGGAAGTAGAACAACCTGAGAATATGCTCCATGAGGTATTGATGTCTCACCCTAAAGTAGATAATAGTTCTCTGTGCTTCTCATGCCACATTCAGAACCCTAATCTAGTTGATGCTGGAGTAAGGGGTGGCCTTGTGTAGCCAGAGTTGCCCTTCTCTTCCTATGACAGAGCATGACCTGAGAAACTGAAACTTGCATCCCATTTAGAATCCTGAAACAGTGACTCACAATCAGAAGGAAAAAAAGCTAGGAAGTCCAGTCAGTTCAGTGCCCTGCCTGGGCAAGCCTGGCATCTTCTCTGGCTGGAGGAATCTTAGCTTGAGAACCCAATTCCTAGCCTTCGAAATATTTGCTTCGAAAAGCAAAAGTATAGGATCTACTTGGGGCGGGGGGAGTGTTTTTCCCATCACCCACTGAAGTGCTCAGGTCTCCAAGACAACCAGAGTCCTTATTCAAAATACTTTTCTTCTAAGAAAGAGAAGGAACGTAGGGAAGCATTTTAAGGGTGAGTTTTGGCTATGACCTGATGCCCTCTCCCACTTGAGCATGCCCATTTGGTCTTATAGTCATCCCAGAGAATGCCCCCTCCAAGCAACAGTCATTTCAAGAGAGAAAAGATTCGTGTAGAGTCTAAGGGCTGTGTGAATGATAATCAAAAGATTTATTCAACGCTTGTAATTCACAAAGATTGCAAACCTGGTCTGGAACCACAGAGCCTATCTATCATTGTGCTTTAGATTTAAAAGATTGCCACACACAAGTTTCTTTTTTTCTTCCAATGAGCCTTCACATGCCATGGCAGAGTAGCTCTCTGTGATTGGCCCAGACCTGCTCTTCAGGCAGCAGAGACAGCCTCTGTCTACATCAACTGTAGGAGCCATTGCCCTGAACGAGACTGGGAGACATTATCAAAGCACAATGTGTGGGTTTTTTTGCATAAAGAAGCTGTGAGATGAAAAGTGTTGGCTGGAACAGGTGGTGGGCTCTCAAACAGCGTTCTGTTATCTAAGTATGTCCCATGTTTTCCACCAAGGGCATCAGCAGAAACTAGTTCAGTGCAAGCCACGATTTCCCTGGAACGGGATTGAGTAAGAAATCCTGCATGTATTATTTATTTATGTATCCATTCCTTCATTCATTTATTCATTTGTTTGGTCCATGTGGTCAGAGACAACTTGCAGGAGTTGGTTATCTCCTTTCACTACATGGGTTCCAAGGATGGGACATGGGTTGTCTGGCTAGGCAGCAGGCACCTTTACCCACTGGGCTATCTTATTGGCCCTGAAGAACTACATTTAGAAGTGCCTGAATTGTATTGATGATGAGCTAAGGGAACTTGGAGTGTGATCACACTGTACAAGGCCAAGATGGCACGAAGTCCAGTGCTGGGAGCAGAATGGGACTTGTAATGTAGATCGGAGTGGCACACTGGAAAGAACACATTCCCAAGAATGAGGTCTGACCTGCCCCACCCTAGAGGGGATCACCCTGACGGGCATCTCCACCTCTGTCCACTTCAGCTGATGGGTGTGGTTAGTGTCCTGGAGACTAGCCATCACCAGCCATCTGTGGTTGTGGCTTTCCTGATAATTCATGGGACCCTAAGGTGAATTAATCTATTTCCAACCTTCCTAATCCTTCCGATTTTTTTTTTCATGTAATCAGTCACATAAGCGGTTTTGGCATATAGATTACCATGGCACATGGTTTGCCAGCAGTAAATTCTGATGGCCTGATTCGGGTGAACTTGGATGCAAACTAAAAAAGAGATAAAAGGAGGGGGCAAAATGTTTAGCAGAAGGAATAATGGAAAATCCAGAGCTTATAAAAGACAGGAGCAGGGGACATTGGACATCTGGCTACAGGTATGAACAGACACTCTCTCAAGTAACTTCCAGAGTTCAACACAGTGGCACATGTCGTAACATGGGAGGCTGAGGCAGGAAGGTAGAATCTGAGGCCAACCTGGACTACATAATGAGTTCTGGGCCATCTAGGCTATCCTGGGCTATGAGACTCTGTTTCAAAGAAAGAAATGGGGGAAAGGGAAGGAAAACAGGATGGAAGAAGGGAGAGAGAGAGATTTCTTCCCTAGTTCTACAACCATTCAGCTCCCACCAATGTTAATTTCCAAGAATGAATTTTCCTCTCCCAGTTTGATGAGGGGCAGGTAGCGTCTTTTGATGGCTAATCCAACCAAGAAGTAAGAAATGTGAGAGAGATCAAGGCAAAGATGGCTTCAGCTTTGGACTGTTGCTCCACCACAGAGGGCAATGCTGACGCTCTCCCCTCTGGTTGTCTTGCAGGCTTCCAGGAAGTTCTTCCCTATCACATTCTTTGGCTCCATCACTTGGATCGCAGTTTTCTCTTACCTGATGGTGTGGTGGGCACACCAGGTAAGACTGCCTGGTTTGTCTCTGGTCTTGGTTGTCACGTGGCCAGTCAATGTGTTTGCCTTTTGAAACTGTCACAATACTGAGCGTGGTACAGACACGTTACATTTCAGGACTGGGTTTCCCTATTCCCCTATCTCGGTGGTCTGAAATCAAATCAGCATGTGGAGAAATCAAGACAGCTATGTGGAGGAAAGCAAACCTGGCTGCTTCTTGTTATCTGTCATCTAAAGCCAGCCAACCAGGACTGGGAAGAAAGTCAAGATTCTGCCTACCTCGGTGTCTTTATTTTGTCTTGAGCAAGCAACTTAGCATGACTGTCCCTAGCTCTGTGTGTGTGTGTGTGTGTGTGTGTGTGTGTGTGTTATATGCATGTATGCACATACGTGTGTGAGTCTGTATGATAGGCATAACAGAAGTCTTCCATATTCTCCTTTATTGCTCCATAACTTATATGACCTTAAGACAGGGTCTCTCATTAAACCTATATCTTGCCATTTCTCAGCTAGGCTGGCAGGCAGCAAAGCTCCAGTGTTCTTCCTGTTTCTGCCCCAAAGCCCTATGCTGGAGTTCCAGGCCTTTTCTCATGCATTCCTGGGATCTGAAATTAGGTCCTCACACTTGCACAGTAATTGCTCTTTACCCACTGAACCACCTCCCCAACCCTCACCAGCCTTTTAACAATGGTTACTAAGAAAGGTCCTGAAGACAAAATGTTTGTCCTTGAGCTTCAATTACAAATGTAATGATGTCATTTTTGTCACTTTTAACTCAGTGCCACTCATAATGCTGATCCCAAGATAGGATTTCAGTAATTACTGCTTGAAAACTTGAGTGAGTGAGACTTGGGGACTCCTGTTCTCAAAGATGAGAGTGGAAACCATTATTTGTTGAGTGTATACTCCATGCTGGACTATTCACATCCCTTTGTCTTTATACTCTTCTTTTCAATCCTGCACACAGATTCAGATGCTTGAGGGTGAACGATCATTAGCTGCAATATGCACATAAAGGAATTGAGTTTAAAGCTGACAAGAAAAATGACCCAGCAGCCAGGGAGAGTGGCACATGTTTGGAATCCTAGCACTTGGGAGGTTGAGGCAGGAGAATCAGGAACTCGAAGCTAGCCTCATCAGAGACTTGGAAGGTATCCCGGGCTGTAGGAGACTCGCCCATGTCCATAACCACTCCACCATGCTTCTCTTCAGTTTTGGACTCTCCTGTCAGGAGTGGCATTCAGACTCCAAATATCAATGGTGTATCTTTAAATAGTCATTGTGATAGCATTCCCTCTAAGAATTTAAATTATTAAGAACGTATCAAATCAATTGCAGCTTACTTAGGGTGAAAATCATTTAGTCAGCAGGAAGGAGAGCATTTTGCTCAAACTGGGCACTCCCATTGCCCAGGGGAGTCACCATCGTGAGTGGATCTACTCATTTATGCAGCAAGTAGGCACTTGGAGCTACAGCAGGCAGCTTCTTACCCTGTTTCTTCTTACAATTCTTCTTGTCCAAGAAATGTTTTACACAACCCCAGATTTATTGCCCTATAAGACAAATACACAAGTCAAACATTTGCTCATGGTAAATTATAAATTTATTTTAAAAACAATTCTTTGGTGTGTATATAATTTAACGACATATTAAGGATGAAAGCACGTCTGTGTACTCCTCAGAGGGACTTGCTTGTTGTTGCTGCCTGAACAACTAAATCTCAGAATACATGATGCTGCAGGACAGAGTGCATCGTCAGTGTCCTTCAGAGTTGATCATTATTTTATTATTAGAATTGCCTGAGAACACAGCATCATGCAAATATGCAGTACAGGTATGTTTAGGACTACTTCAGAAATGGTTAGAAATCCTGCCCTAATCCCAAGACAGATAGAATTAACTTTTTTCATTGGTTTTATGTATTTGGACAGAAAGGAGCATGCACATGCCACGGCACGCATGTGGGTGTCAGAGGACAACTTCCAGAGTCACTTCTCTCTTTCCAGTGTGTCGGCTCTGGGGATCAGGAGGTCAGGCTTGGTAGCAAGCGCCTTTGCCCACTGCCATTTACCAGCCCCTCATTTAACAATTTTTTTAAAGAAAGTCAAGTCAGCAGCTCAGTCAGAAATTGTATTATTTTTTACGTGTTTCCTAGTGTATATGAAGGTGCAGAGAAGACAGTTTGCTCTGGTTGCTTCTCTTCTTCCACTGTGTGGGTCCTGGAGGTCTAACTCAGGTCACAGGCTTGGTGGCAAGTGTCTCTATCTGCCCTGAGACTTACCTTCTAGTTGGGAGCAGGCAGAGGACTGAGTCTGTTCAACAGACTTGGGAGCAAACTGTCAAAATAAAAGCCTGCTTTTAAGTTACCAGGAACTAAGTTATTACGTACTTATAAATCAAAAGGGAAATTTAGAAATAAGAATTCTAGTCCCTAAAATCATTTATTCCTGTATGTTATTTTACCTATTAAATTATCAAAAAAAATTCTGGATGTCATAAAGTAAGCTATTGGAAAACATTGTCTAAAATGTTTAAGAACAGTAATTCACCAGCTACAGAAAACATATAAGGTTTTTTTTTAAGTCCCCCTAAAAATAAGGTGCTCAAAAAACAAAGGAAATATGTGTGGTAGCTTACAGTCACTATCCTAGAATTAGGAGGCAGAAAAACAGAAGTAAAAGGATCCCAAGTTCAAAACTAGCCTAGGCTACATAGTGAGATGCTATCTCAAAGAAACCATGGCTGGATATATGGCTTAGTGGTAGAGTGCTGGCCTAGCATGACAATGCCCTGAGTTTGATCCCCAGTATAGATAGGTAGATAAATGGAAGGATGGATAGATGAATGGATTGATGGATGGATAGATGGATGGATGGATGGATGGATGGATGGATGGATGGATGGATGGATGGATGTGTGTATGAATGGGTAGATGGGTGGAGATTTTAGCTGAGGCTAGACCAACTGTCCAAACACAAGCAGCAAAGTAGAATACTGCACCTTCTCACTTTTCAATAATGCTGTACTATTTACAAGGGCTTTCCTGAAAACTATCACTTAGCCCATAACCTCCTTGTAAGGTAAGTATTGTTATCCCTACTTGATGGCTAAGAAAGCAGGAGTCAAGACACTATACAGGGAACAATTATCAATTGATCAAGTCCTTAAGGCAGCCCTGGGACCGAGACCCTCTGATTTATTGCTGTTAGTTCTACATAGCTGTTTTGTTGATTTAGTTTCATATTTCTAAACCTGGGTTCACCCAATGCCAAGTTCCCTGTGGAAACAGTAGAGGTTATAGTTGTTTAAGAGTCATAGAAATAATTGGAAATATTAAGAAAAAATCAGGATATTCAATAGTAGATTGAAGGGCCTTGGACTGGCCTTAGGTTCTAAGTCCATTGGCTTTTCAAATGAATCTTGCAGCTCCCCCAACAGTCTTAGAAGACAAAGTATGGTGGCTGGATCTCTACAGCTCTTTATTATCTGAAATAGTCTGTTTAAGCCTCATGTGCATGTCAATTACATCCTGGGTATAGATGTTAAAGTGCATAAACTCCTTCATCAATGACTATGGCTTGCTCTTTTTTATTACATCACCACTTACCCCAAAATAGAGTGGGGGACTCATTAAAAAGAGGTCATGGAGTAATGTTGAGTTCTGTGACTTCCAGCCCTCACTTTTGTCCTTGCTGTGATATCCAGGTCGGAGAGACCATCGGCATTAGTGAAGAGATCATGGGTCTGACCATCTTGGCTGCTGGGACCTCCATCCCTGATCTTATCACCAGTGTCATAGTGGCCAGAAAAGGGCTGGGGGACATGGCCGTGTCCAGCTCTGTTGGAAGCAACATCTTTGACATCACTGTGGGGTGAGTATGGTGTTCTATAAGCATGCACACCAGCTCCACCTCTGTCTTTGTCTTCCTAGAAGCTGTAGAAACATGAGTTGGCTCTCTGAACCCAAAACTCACCCAAGTGCCAATCAAAACTTATGCCTAGAAGCACCATTCCCTTTTACCAGCTGGATTTTGTTTTTAGGGAACTTAATAAAACTAAGTCATCCCTAAACCAGCAGAAACACATACTTACATACATAATGTTCTAGAAAGTAAGAATTTCACTTACATAACTGTACTTACCATGAATTATGAATATACACTGCCCAGGTAGGACTGAGGTACTCTGGTAGTTTCATGGTATTTTTTTTCTACTCTACCAGGTAAGATTGGATTCAAAAGCAGCTTGGGACACACCCAGGCCCAGAATTGACATTCTGTCTCTTTGCTTGGAAAGTGCTGGCAACCCAGGTTTTGTGAAAGACAGAAGATGAGCTATTTCCCTCTAGCTGAGCAAACAGAAATTCTCAGTATGAATCATCTGTAGTGAGCCAGATTGGCAGGGACTCTGTTATCCCTCCCAGTGCATCAAACTTGTCAGAAGTAGTTGACAAGTGACCCTAAATGTCAGCTCCTGAGAAACTTAAGTCACTGAGTCTCTATGCTCCCAGGATGACGGGTCTCTTGATTCTAGAATTGGGAAATTCACTAAAATGCATCCACTCTCTCATTGAACATTTTGAATGTTGTTTTGCCTTTTTCCTTTTTGTTAAGCCAATGTACATATATTTGTCATTGTTCATTTAGTGGTTACAGTTAGTAAGTTAAAACACACAACAGTCATGTAGATTATGTGTTGTCAACCATATTTCTGAATATGGAAACGGGAGAGCACAGAGCTAATGCCGCAGGTAAATAAGGTAGCTAGGATTATAGTTGGGTCTCTGAGGACAAGTACTCTACCCACTGAGGAGCCCCTTCATCTGTCTACAGGAATGTCTGACTTCTCTTTCCAGAGTCTGTTCAAATCCAGGGGCTCCTACTCTTCTAGACTCCGCATATTGTATTCCCATTATGATTCTGTCTTCCTGCCAGTGTGCGAGCCCTTCAAGTATCCCTCTAGTGAACTCAACATAGCCTCTCTCATTGTGTAATCAGGGTAGCATCTGACAACTGCTTCTAGAATGAACAGATAAATGAGTGTGTTTTAGTGGAAGTTGTTCTGAGATAAACTGTATTTGTCAGCCCTACTGCTTACAAATTTTCACTCGCCTGAGTGGGTCCAGTGAGGGAGGAGGATGGAGAATGTCCTATAGTGTAAAAGGAAAAAAGTTTACTACAATTGTAAGTATTCAGATAAACAGATTTGTCATATTTTCCAAAGGTACATACTCTGACAAATTATGACATTCTCTTTGTTCATTGTTACTAAATTGTATATAAATAAGAACAAAGGAAAGCCTCTCATAATCTTCCCTAGTCCTCCTACCAAAAGCCCTTCTTTTTTTTTTTTTTTTTTTTTTTTTTTTTTTTTTTTTTTTTTTTGAGACAGGGTTTTTCTGTGTAGCTTTGCACCTTTCCTGGAACTCACTTTGTAGACCAGGCTGCAGGCTGGCCTCGAACTCACAGAGATCCTCCTGGCTCTGCCTCCCGAATGCTGGGATTAAAGGCGTGCACCACGACCGCCTGGCTAGCCCTTCATTTTTTATCTTCTGCAAAGATTTACTAATTTTTCTTAAAGAATATTCAGTTTTTCTCTCTTGGAGGTCACTTATCTTTTTCAACTTAAAGCCACACGGACCTGGCACAAAGTGGCTTCTCCTAGTAAGCCAGCAGGCCACATGCACCGCTCTGCTCAGTGCTTTTATAGCCCTTGAAACTAACACTGACTCCAGGTGTTTTACCCTGTTGTGTTCCTGGTTAACCAGTGTCTTTCAATGGACCTTTTCTCTTCTTTCTTTGCTTTATGCTATGATAGGTATTTTATAAATACCTTTATATAACACAAATTTTAAAAGGTCTGATAATAAAAAATAAAACCCCGAGCCAGATATTGTGGTGAAAGCTGAAAGATCAGAGAAGCAGAACAAGCCAGCAATGTTCTTACCTCTACGAAATCCTCAGCCTCAAGAGAGAGACTTCATGTTTACTTGTGCCTTATATACCTTTCTGTGTCCTGCCATTTCACTTCCTTCCTAGTCTGGGATTAAAGGTGTGTGCCACCATGCCTGGTTCTGTTCCCAGTGTGGCTTTGAATTCACAGAGATCCAGATGGATCTATGCCTCCCAAATGCTAGGATTAAAGGTATGTGTAGTTAGAGTTTTCCTGCCTGGCCCACAGTCAGGACAAATCTCTCTTACCCGCCAGTCCCACAGTCACTCAGACCCAACCAAGAAAGCACACAGAAACTTATATTGCTTATAAACTGTATGGCCGTGGCAGGCTGCTTGTTATCTACCTTTTCTATCTTAAATTAACCCATTTCTGTTAATCTATACTTTGCCACATGGCGTGTGGCTTACCAGTGTCTTTACATGTTGCTTCTCATGGCGGCGGCTGGCGGTGTCTCTCCAGCCTTCTACGTCCCAGAATTCTCTTCTCTCTTGTCCCGCCTATACTTCCTGCCTGGCCACTGGCCAATCAGAACTTTATTTACACAGAGCGATATCCACAGCAGGTATGTGCCATCACTGCCTGACCTCTATGTCTAATTTAGTGGCTGGCTCTGTCCTCTGATCCCCAGGTGAGCTTTATTGAGGTACACAATATATCACCACACCTATATGTAGAAAATTCTCTTTTAATTATTCCATTAGCATAAATCCCTTAAAGCAGCATTAACAGACTACATACTTTGAATATTTTAAGGGGTGTTGATATATTTTATATATTTCTTTTCAAAAAAAGTCTTTTCCAAAATTTGTTCAATTTTATGTTTTTGTTGTCAGGACACTGAGTGTGTTGTTAACAATATAGTGAGTGTAAAGTTTCTCTGTAGCCAGCATTTTCTTTTGCACATATAAGTAGTATATAAAGGTTTTAGAAGATACATATAGAAATCAATGATGGTCTACCAACCACTCAAAATATGTACATTTTGCGTGATTGAAATTACATTGCTAGTTTGATGTGTGCCATTCATTTTTTAATTAAAATTATATACAAGACTTTGCATTTGATCCCAGCATTTCAATCCATAGATATCATAGGAGGCGTGGAAGCAGGGGGATCAGAAGTTTAGTATTATCCTCGGCCAAATAGCAAGTTCACAGTCAGCCTACATGAGACCCTGACTCAAAAAAAAGAAAAGAAAGAAAGGCTAAATTTAAAATCACATCATGAGTATTTTCCTATTAGCACTATAAGGCTTACAGAGTTTGTTGTTTGGTAGTTTGGTTGTGTGATGGTCTCATGTACCCCAGACTGGCCTCAGACTGCCTATGTAGCAGAGAATGACCTTGAATTCCTGATCCTCCTGCCTCCACATCCCAGGGGCTGGGATTAAGGCACCACGTCTGTCTTAGGCAATGCTGATGAACCCAGGGCATCTTGCATGCTAGGCAAGCACCCTTCCAGCTGCTCGGTAGTCCCGATCCCTAAGCTTGTGATTTTAAATAGCCACATAACATTACACTGGCTTACATACTATCTAACTCATTCCTTATTGCTAGAAATTGTGAAAAGATCCCCAACTTTTTCCTCAAATAAAGCTAAAATGATCACTTTTCTGATTAAAGTTACATTATGCTTGATCAGTGACAATAGAGGAGATAGACCAAGAGGTGTAGGAAATGTTGCTCTCCAGAAAGAGTTTTCACAAACTATCTGAAGCACCACCCCTCAACTTTACCAAAATCAGTTGTGTGTGTGTGTGTGTGTGTGTGTGTGTGTGTGTGTGTGTGTGTGACTGTGGGTTGGTCAGCTCCCTGCCCCTGTGACCAGTTGTGAATGTGTGTATGTGTGTGACTGTGGGTTGGTCACCTCTCTTCCCCTGCAGTCAGTTGTGAATGTGTGTATGTGTGTGACTGTGGGTTGGTCAGCTCCCTGCCCCTGTGACCAGTTGTGAATGTGTGTATGTGTGTGACTGTGGGTTGGTCAGCTCCCTGCCCCTGTGACCAGTTGTGAATGTGTGTATGTGTGTGACTGTGGGTTGGTCACCTCTCTTCCCCTGCAGTCAGTTGTGAGTGTGAGTATGTGTGTGACTGTGGGTTGGTCACCTCTCTTCCCCTGCAGTCAGTTGTGAGTGTGAGTATGTGTGTGACTGTGGGTTGGTCAGCTCCCTGCCCCTGTGACCAGTTATGCATGTGTGTATGTGTGTGACTGTGGGTTGGTCAGCTCCCTGCCCCTGTGACCAGTTATGCATGTGTGTATGTGTGTGACTGTGGGTTGGTCAGCTCCCTGCCCCTGTGACCAGTTATGCATGTGTGTATGTGTGTGACTGTGGGTTGGTCACCTCTCTTCCCCTGCAGTCAGTTGTGAATGTGTGTATGTGTGTGACTGTGGGTTGGTCAGCTCCCTGCCCCTGTGACCAGTTATGCATGTGTGTATGTGTGTGACTGTGGGTTGGTCAGCTCCCTGCCCCTGTGACCAGTTATGCATGTGTGTATGTGTGTGACTGTGGGTTGGTCAGCTCCCTGCCCCCATGACAAATATCTAAACTCTGTCTCCTTGAAGGAGAAATGATTTGACCTATGGCTTCAGAAGTGTCAGCCTGCGGCCTCTCGTCCCTCTTGCTTTTGGCTTTGGGCAGCCAGTGTATCAGAGTGGAAGGGCATGGCAGAAGCAGCCTGTTTACCTCATGGCCAGGTAGCAAAGAAAACAACAGAAACAAAATCACAAAATCCCATTCAAGATCATGATCCCAGTGACCTAGCTCCCTTCCATCCTGCCTCCCAAGAACCTCAGGCTGGAGACCAAACCTTTAATAGACGGCCTTTAGGGGATGCTCAAGATACAACTGTAGTACAGAGTTTAGTGGGGGTGACGTGTTTTGGTTTCCCCCAGCCCAGCAAGATCCACTGAAGTAAGCATCTCCCACCCAGGTTCCTGTGCTGGTCATCTGATGTCAATCACTTGTGCTTTAGCAGAAGCAGCAAAGACCCTAGGGGTCTGCGTGTGCTAGCCCTGGGAATTCAAAAATTCACACACATTTTCTTTCAGACCTATTGGCTGTTTTTAAAATCCTGCTTATGTCCTATTTGCTTTTCCATTAGGAAATTTGGGGTTTCAAAAGGTTACTTCCTCCCCCACATCCCAGAACCATAACTAACCATACTCCAGCCTGTAACTGGCTGCATGCCACAGAGCTGCCTCCAGGTGGCAGCACACCACTGGAACCAGGTCTTTTCGGCCATTTTTTTTTTCTTTTTTCTTTATTAAGAAATTTTCTACTCGCTCCAGTGCTATCCACAGACCCCCCCTCCTCCCTCCTCCCACCCCCCAGCCCTCTTCCCCAATTCACCCTGCATCCCCACATCCCCCAAATCGAGGTCTCCCATGGGGAGTCAGCAGAGCCCAGCACACTGCGCCTAGGCAGGTCTAAGCCCCTTCCCACTGCACCAAGTTCAACCATATTTCTAACCTGTGTGTTCCCAGCAATGGCTCGTCCTGGTATATGTCACAGACATCACTCTGGTTAGCAACAATGGGTGTTGTCAGATGTCAGAGGCCAGTCCAAAGCAAGAAAATCAGTAGGAAATTTTATAATAAAATGTTTTAATTCATCATAAATATAAGACCCTCTTTTGTTTGTTGTTTGTTTGTTTGTTTGTTTGAAACAGTGTCTCACTATGTAGTACTGGCTGTCCTGGAACTCACTCTGTAGACCAGGCTGGCCTCAAAACTCAGAGATCGGCCTGCCTTTGCCTCCTGAGTGCTGGGATTAAAGGCATACACCACTATGCCCAGCCCAAGACCCTTTTTAATAAATGATTGTCAGCATCTTTCCCAGAATAAACTTCAGACTGCCACATTGTACCTTGGTCCCCACCACCATCATGCAACCTCACTGCATCTTAGGCTCTCAAAGAAGTCCTCGCCTCTCTCTCCATTCTGAAGGTTAGATTGTCTTTTCTCCGTTGTCCCCGCCCATTCCTACACCTTTTTTTTGTTGTTGTCCTCTCCTCCTTCATCCCATGCAAATCTGGTTCACCTTTCCAGGGCTGGGAGCACATTGTAATCTCCCCTGGGAAGAAAATAAAAACTGATGTGACTCAAATTCAGACGTCACCTGTAGCAGTCACATCTTTGAGGGAGTCCACCAGAGAACAAACGAGTGAGGAAACTAGTCAAGATTCCAAAGGTCCTCCTGACTTCTTTCAATAGTCTCCTGGGCCAGTCATTTGTCCTAGTGACCCGAAAGACTCACCATCCTAACCCATAGACGGTCATCTTCTCTCACTTCCTCCCCGCGCCTGACTGCTCTCTCTCCTCCCCCTCCTGCCTGCCTTCCTTCCTCTCAGGCTGCCACTGCCCTGGCTCCTCTACACCATCATCCACAGATTCAAGCCAGTGACTGTCAGCAGCAACGGCCTCTTCTGCGCCATCGTCCTCCTCTTCATCATGTTGCTCTTCGTCATCCTCTCTATCGCCCTCTGCAAATGGCGGATGAACAAAATACTGGGCTTCATCATGTTTGGCCTCTACTTCGTGTTCCTGGTGGTCAGCGTCCTCCTGGAAGACAAAGTGCTCGAATGCCCTGTCTCCATCTAGTGGAAAAGCCATATCTTAAACCAACAGCATGGATGGTCCCTCCTGGCTCTGGGTTCCAGGCTCCTTGCTGCCTTGAGAAGAGGCAGCCTGTGCACAGCCTTGGGAGGCAAGTGTCCCTCCTTGGAGAGTTAGAGGAAGGATGGATTCTCATGGGGCCATTCACGTCACAGGCAACTCACCCTTGCCTGCTGAAATGACTCCATGTAAGAGACAAAGAGAACCATCTCTCCATCACCACTGACAGGTACTCCTCGCTGGTCGGAGGTACGTTCATTGTGATGACACAGAAGAGGACAGAGGCCATACATACCTATAAATATAAACATTATAAATATATACACATGAGCATACAAATCCTGCCTGTTTCTGTACTATACCTCTCCTCCTATACCTATAGAGTAATATATAACTGTACACAAACAGAAAGAAAAATTATATATATATATATAAAGACATATATATTTAAGGCAAATGCATCTTTTCAGGGATAGCTCTAGCATATTTATAGTACCTATTTGAAGAGGGGCATCAACCTTCAACCTTCAGTTTGTACTTTGCCTCTCAAGTGCAAAAGGTGACTTAACAGAATCAGTCGGCAAAGCGTTCTTTGCTGTGATCTCCAGGCTGCTTTGGATATACTAAGTTTAGTTTACTATTTTGCAGAGAGGGAGGCTTAATAGAGGGACTCTGTAGCAGCCCCAGTTAGAACCTCTAAAATACTCTCACAAGCCAAACAGAACCCATCTGCACATCCCCACTGGGATGCTTTGACTGAGACCCACGGGATTCCTTAAGACCGGGTGGTAACCAAAGGGGAACTGATGAAGGTTAGGTTGTTTTGTTTTGTTTTGCTTTTTCTTGTATTGCCCCAGCATGCAAGTAGATGATATGAATGAAAAACCAAATTAGTGCTTTTCTAGGACAGCAAAATTATATAAACTGAGCCTATCTTGTTCCAGTGCATGGCCCATTATCATCAAAAGAACAAGGGCGATCTTAGCCATGATTGTCATTTGACATGCTTTAATGCCAAGGGCTCACATCCAGTCCAAAGTCCTGCCAAGAGAGCTGAGATGTGTGCTGAGAAACACCGTCCAGCAGAGGTGCTCAGTGGGAGTTGCCACTGATGGGAACCTAAGGGGGTAGCTCCTTAGAGCATTTCTCAGTGTGGTCACCAAGGGCTGCAGTCTAAGAATCATTCCCAAGAGATCTAAACTAACGGTGGACAGTGCTTGATTGACGCAGTTTGGGTTTGTTTGCAGAGGCATTTACCCATTTACCCCCCCCACCCCCCCCCCGAACAGTTTCCAAGTCCTGTGTCATGAATTCAGTGTAGACCCGTGCAACATCCATGTCCTTCCTCCCTTCATAACCCCATCTGGAGCTCCAGTGTTCCGAGCACACTGGAGACTGTGTTCCACAGTGTCCTTACGCTGCTCTGAAGCAGTCGCTCTGATATAATGGTTTACTGGTTTTGCTCAGCTTCACATGGGACCATCTCATTCAGTGAGTGCCCCCAAGCTCTGTCTGACGTCTTATGTGATTTCTCTGGTTTATTTTGATAGAAAATGAGACTGGTTGATTGCAGCAGGACAAATTAAACTGAAAAAAATATGCAGTTTTTCATTTCCCTAAACCATGCTTTCTCCTTAAAGTCCATTGAAAAAGTGAATGGAGGGTGACCCCTGCATGTAAATCGGCACATGCCATGCATGGAGAATGTCATCATGCATTCAAGTTCTGATCTGTCACCGTGTCTTTTCTGACTATGTTGTGAACATCGTTAAACAAGGGAGGAGAGATGCAGAACTCAAAGCTGAATAAAAAGGTGGGATTGCCAGGCGGTGGTAGCGCACGCCTCTAATCCCAGCACCCGGGAGGCAGAAGCAGGTGGATCTCTGTGAGTTTGAGGCCAGCCCAGTCTACAGAGCTAGTCTTGGACAGGCTCCAAAGCTACAGAGAAACCCTGTCTTCAAAAACAAACAAAAACAAACAAACAAAAAAAAAAAGGTGGGATAACCCAACACCCCAGATCAAATTCAGCATCACCTCCACAAAACCTCCATTCATTTATAGAGCATGGCAAAAGCAGGGAGAGTCAAGCCCAAGACCACTTCACTCATAGGCAAGAGGTACTTCAAAGTGTGAGACCCCAGAGAACATAAGCCATCCAAAGGTCTGCCAGCTGAGAAACTGGCTTTTGAGTCTCTCCAACCATGCAAAGTTGGATTTTTGGTTTGGCTTTTTTCTTTTCTCTGTGTAACTGCCCTGGATATCTTGGAACTCACTCTGTAGACCAGACTGGCCTCAAACTCACAGGCCTGTCTCTGCCTCCTGAGTACTGGCAATTTTCAGTGGTGAGAGAGAAACCCACATCAAGGGTTGGAGTTTGTTTGAAGCAAGCATTTAGGCTGCTACCTTAGAAAGACAAGGAAAAGTGAGTTTCCAGTTTTAAAATCTCAGATTGTTGTCTGGGCTACATGATGATGGTTGGATAAATTCTGATTTCTGGTTGGTTTATTGCTTAAAATGGATGATTTTTTTTAACCAACTACAAATAGACTGTAAAATAAGAAAGGTCACAGAATGTCTGGTCCCACAATTGCTATCCCCACACTCGCTCTCCTTACCTCCCCACCAAGAAGCCAGGAAGCACTTCAGGTGCCTAAGATCTGGGAGTTCCACTTCATAGGGAGTGTCAGGGTCTTTAATGAAAAGTTGCTTTGAGAAGACGACATTCCCAGAACCAGTCCCTACCTCCATAGTGCTCCTCCTCACTGAATGGTGCTCAGGCACCATCCACTTCTGGCTCTTACTGCTTTCATTGAGGAGTGTGTAGTTATGTGGCCATATGTTGACCTGGAATCATTCACATTATTGTAAAACTGCTTTCTACATGCTAGTTTCAGATCATCTCTAATTTCTTTCTTGCATATCGGTGTGTACAAGTGTACCAGATCTGCAGACATACAATATCAATTACATCATCACCCTTTGGGCCCAATCACATTTGGAATTTCAAAGCAAAGAGCATCAAATTTGACAGCCAAAGGAAAGGAAAGTCATGCCCACCAACCAAAATGAACATTTATGTACTAAAGGGTTTTTTTATTCTATGCATATACACAAACATTTACATGCCACTCAAACATTCCAATCTCCAGAGTATTGAAGATATTCCAGTTGTATATCTAATGCTTACAGAGAGGCAAAAATATGCAATAAGAGGGATTGGAGAAAATTTTAGACTGCTATCTCTTTGCTTCTCTGGAGCAGGGTATAAAATAATACCAAAAGTTCAGGTCAAAATTTACCATTCATTTTAAAATAAAGGAATTGTACCCAAATGTCCATTTACTCACAGAAATCCAAGCCCGTCTTGTTTGCTGACACCTCTCCTCTAGCCCTAGGCAACTCTGGAACAGGAGAGAAACTTGGTCCAGGCTAGGGATTCTAAAACAGAAGCTCCTAGATTTGCATTTAAGAATGCCCATGACATATCCATCTGCCCTCTGGACCCAGGCAGTTCCTGATAAGATGAAGCATGAGACTAAATGGTGTTATTCACCTTCCCAGGACCTAAACATGCCAGGCGGTGTCAGCAGAACAGAATATGTGTTCAGAGATTCAGGGATAGGGTCGTTTGCCAGCTCAGCAGATGATGCAGAATGTCTGGTGTCTCGCTTTAAAGTGCTATGGGAAGAGGCAAGGACCATTTCATATTCAAGGAAAATGCTTTGCAAAGCCTCTGACAGGTGTCACTTGACAGCAGCCATTAAAATCGCTTTTCTAGGGAAGACATGAGGCCTTTCAGCAAAACACCACTGCCTCGATGATTAGATTTCTGTTAATGTTAGCTTACAACTGCTCCTGGCCAGAGAGAAATGGCCGACTCCCTACCAATACCACCACCACTTCTGCATCTTGTAAATACTTCTCTGACCTAAGGTGAAGGAAGACAGAGCCTATAAAAGAAGATTGTCCACACCCAGATCACCTTAACAGAAAGCCGATCACAGAAAAGACAATTGTTAGAGCTACTGGCCAGACAGAGAGGAAGATGGAATTGGAGGTATTCTATTGAAAGAATTGCATTGAAGCATTTGGTAGAGTCTGATGCTTGTTTGGATGTAAGCATTTCAGAGTTTCAGTGGGTTTTCACACACATACACACACACACACACACACACACACACACACACACACACACACACGCATTCTATGCTTCCTTGCTCCCAGAAAGATTGTGATTCCAACAAGTAACATGTTACAGACAGAAAAAGTGCACTATAGAAGCTGTCACCCATTTGTAGATATTCACCTGACCTATTAGTTTTTAAAGCTATCATCCTCTCTCTCACCTGCCTCTCTCACAACATTTTCTTCAATTAGCAGGCAAGGCTTTCCCACTAAAAGTGATTGGGAGAAAAATATAAAAATCAAAAGGGGGAAATGAGAAAATAATTTACATGTAATAGAATCCCTAAGAAAGCAGTTGGAATATATCTGTGATGTTTAAAGTGTTTACAAATAGCAGACATTTTTAGTCAATTACTAGAGCCTATACATGTCCTAAGTTTATTTGAAAAATCACATGTCAAGAAGGCCTCAGGGAAGAAGGCTCCCGTGCCTTGGCCCAGTGTCTGTTTGAGTTTAGTTCCTGCCTCTGGATCTTTGTGGTCCTTTTTAATCTCACAGCCTCATATTCTTTGAAATACAGCTAACAAGAAAAGCAATAAAGGAAATACAGCCAGCTCAGATCCAATACATATTATTGCGCCTTTGAAATATTTCTTTCACGTCACTGGGCACTTCGGGTCTACATAGGCAGTGGTGCATCAGCAACAGGAGGATGTGGACTTCTGTGGAATCACAGATGTGCTCATGTTCTCTACATCTGGAAGTGGCTTGCTTTCCATGTAGACCTCCCAGACAGCATGCATCCACATGCCTTTCTCACACATGGACAATCAACCTCGCTCCAAACTACCTAAACGTCACCGAAGTCTTTAATCTAGCTAATGGGTTTTCTTAGGAAAGAGTGGGAGGGAGGGCCCCACAAAGGACAAACAAATGCATGACCTAGTCAGTTTTTGAGAGACCAAACCAGTCCTGAAAGTTTAGGTAGATGAGCTCAAATCAGTGTATAGTGAGGGATTGAATGGCAAAGCATGTTGCCTAAGCCACTTTTCCTGAAACACGGATGGGCTGAACTGGAAAATTAATGAACACCTGAGGATGGAAAAGTGCCATGGACGTGTGTGGGCTCCCACCAAGGACTGATCCCAGTAGGGGAACCTGTCTGCTGGTCACTAGTACAGAGGACCACCAATATTAAATCATGGGATGTCAGCAAAGAGATCCTAGTATACCCAAGGTCAGAAAAGTTCCCATCCAGTTCCACCCAAAGACCATCTGGCTGATTACTTCACCCATTTTTTTTTTCCTTCATGGCAGAAGACAACTGCATTTGAACACTTCTTGATCTTTATCCATGACATGGTTGAAAGTTGCTACTGTGGGACCCTCTGCTTATTTTCATCAGAAGTGTCCTTGAATTTTTTTTGTTTATTTAGGTGTTTTCCTCTTCTACCTCCTCCTTTTTCTCCTTCTCCTTTTCTTCCTGCTGTTGTCCCTGTTCCTCCTCAATGTAAATCTTCGAAAATTCTAGACCTTTACCCCCAGCACTTTTCTGTGCATGACTACTCCCTGGAGGAGACCATTCTGATTGCTGTTGAATGGTAGGCAAAATCCACAACCACAGAGGAGCACAACAGCATAAATGCCTTACAAGGACCAGTAGACCTGAATATGGTACCAGTGGGAATTGGTTGTCTGGTGTCAAGATGAACATTGGTCACAGCATTATCATAGAGTGCGGTGAGGTTAAGGTCACAGCTCTTTTTACATCTTCATTCCATAGCCACAAAGGAGACAGGAAGGGAGCCATGTTAGATCATCCCAAGACTCTGGGTTTATGCTTGCCTGCATTGATTACCAAGAGGAAGTAACATTCTCCTTTCAAATGGGAAGTCAGAAAAAGGGTTAAAGCCCCTCTTGTTATGAGCCCCACCATGCATTTACTTCCCATGAAGTATAGGTTGATAGAAACAGTAAGATCACTTTCTAACTAGGAACCTGGTCAACAAAAGATGGGAATTTCCTCTTGGGTTGAAATTTCTTCATAATGGATATGTAAGTAACAAAGGCCTTGGGTGCTGACAGGTTTATAAACATTCAGCTAGCCAAAAGAAAGTACTAATTTTCTTAAATCATGTTACACCCACACAAACAAGAGAAAAGTGAAATAGGTCTGAATCCCAGAATAAAATCATTTCCAGAATGAACTACATGTATGAATTAAGTCAGAGAATTCCTTGCCAGTTAATTCAATGAATCTCCAATTCTTATCATCAGGATAAAACTGAAGGACAATGGATGCCTTTGGGTTTTTTAATTTTTTAATATTGCACTTTATAGTATTTCATAAGAGACAATTGTCTTAATTAAAGCCATAAAATACCAATAATGCATATATTCAGGGCTTCTGAATATAGTCAATAAACAGTCCATGAGTCATTCTATGTAGTGTTCGTTGTAAAATGAAGTTTATCTGTTCTGTTTTTTATTACTTACAACTACTCTTCTAGACAGTTCTAATCTACTAGTAAATTTTTAGGTGTGTATTTTAATCAGACTGTTTGAAAATCAATGAAATTCTTTGTTTTACAGAAGCATTCTTAATTTTCAAAGTAGCATATTGCATGGTTTCTTTAAGTAGCAAGTTACACTAATACACTGAAAATACTTCCTTTTTAAAAATTCTTGATTATTTTTCTGGAATCCGTTTGCTATGTAAAGCTAGATTCATCCACATGGAAATTGAAATGGATAAATTAGCACACATGCCTGGAAAAATTAGACTGTGTTTGTGTTTTTATATAAATATATGATGGGTCTAAGAAGCTCCCTTATAAAAATGGCAGACAGATATACAACCTGTTAATACCATCTTACACCTAAATTTTTCTATGTCCCTGGGAGAACAAGTGAAAACAATGGGCTTCATAATACAGTGGGCAGTTTATTTCCTGTTTCTATTCAAATACAGTTTCTGACTGGGAGGGTAAGTTGTTCGCATACATGTATGTACAGATGTTCCCACAACTAAAACCTTTAATATTTCACTTTGTAATACAATATGAGTGAAAGCTAATATAATGACTAACCGGAACAAAATAGCCCAGAACAATCCACCACAACAGGGTATCTAAATCATCCACATGAGCCCAAGTATTAAATTGAACAACCTCATCAGTCTTAGGCTTTACCAGACAATTTGACCTAAAGAAAGGGTGTCTGGATGCAGGGCCAGTGATGTTCCTCTATCACTGGCTGTTTGGGGCCTGAAGGTTCTCAAAGAGTCAGGTGACTGCCCATCCAGAACAGAGTTTCTGTTGCACTCTGCATAGAATCCATCATGGTCCCTGTACCCAGTCTTGTTTTTCCAAGTCTCCATAAGCAACAGCCCCCTTCTCTCTTCACAATGCAGACACAGACAGATGCATGAAAATATGAGTTGCAAGCCAGGCATGATGGTATACCTGCAACCCCAGAACTGAAGAGGTAGAGGCAGAAGGATTGGAAACTCCTGGACAGCTTTGGCTACATGAGACCCTGTCTCAAAAGTAGCAAAAAAGTAAGAGTAGCAAACACTACCCTCCTGGTTCAATAAAGCCACTGCTAGTGTTAAAAAAAAAAAAGATAAGTTATGCATTTATTATTTGCATATTTTAAAACAGATAATACCATTAATGTGGATTCTAACATAGATATATGCCCTCCAAGATATAACCTTTTAAATGGGTTATGTTAAAAATATCAAAAGTACTCAAAATCTTCTGTTTTAAGATGTACAATTACTGCCAACCATCCCTTTTTCTTACACTACAGTAGAACCTATGACACAGATTTGGTCATGTTATTCCACCCCACAAATATATACAATAACTATCTAATCAAAAGAATGAAAATGATTTTTTTAGAATTTTTAATGAATATATTTTGGAAGGATCAAAACATATCAGAATGCCATTTTTGTGAAGGATCTTCCTAGGGGAGGTCAGGGTCTCACACTGCCGTTGTCTGCCTGGATTCTACAGAAACATCTCCGCCCCTATCTTCACGCCCTCAAGACTCGTTTGGATGCACTTTAAAGTCATTTTTGTCCTTTTGTCTGTTTGTTGTGAGCAGTTTTCGCTGGCTGGCTAGATGTACAGCGACCCTGTGTCATTTACTCTGTGACTCTGTCTGTACATAACTGGAATTTGGATTGCACCTGTATATAGGCTGTTTGGAGTGGTGTGCTTCAGTCACGTGCTCTCACTCTGATGAAGGGTAGCCTCCATGTTCCACTGTCTGCATCCTGTGCTTCTACTACTGATAACCAACCTACTGAATACACTTCATGTAACTAAGTCTCCTCGGTGTGAAAATAACAATAAAAACAATTGACTCCAAAAGTCCGTGTGTGTGTGTGTGTGTGTGTGTGTGTGTGTGTGTGTGTGTGTGTGCTTTTTTGAAGGGGGGGAGGATGTTGATCCTTACCTGCATCAAGTCATGACACTCAGCATCTCGTGAAATAAACACTCAGTGGTGGGGGTTTCATTGCAGAGACTCACAGCCAGCGTGGGGCATGCAGAGTTACTGCTGGTTTCACTTCTTGAATGTTTACTGGTCTCATCTGAGCTTTTACATATCCATGGTCATTTTTTTTTTTTCACTAAGAAATATACTCCGAGGAAATTAAGTTTTACTTAAATATATATTGGAAGGGTAAATTCCAAAGACCACAGTTACCTGTCTCTGAGGTCAATTTGAAAGTCTTGTTATCAAAGACAAAAAAAAAAGTGTTATATATCAGAGCATGGTGGCATTTACTTGGGATCCCAGTACTTGGAAAGTGGAGGCAGGAGGATCAGGATGTCTAGGTCATCCTCGGCTACAGAGTAAGTTCAAAGCCAGTTTGTCTACATGAGACCCTGTCTCAAAAAGATTGCAAAAAGGCCTCATTATAAATCCAGTATTTTATATAAATAAGTGTGGTCATCTTTTTATTTGAATATAATTAATTGGCTTATAAGCTTAAATGATTAATTTATGAATTGAGTTATTCAGCTCTCTCCAGCATTTGATATACACACCAGTTTCTCTCAGATGCCTCAAAAACTTGATAGATTTACAAACCAAAACAGCATAGTCTCCTGTCATAAGCAATTTTTTTTTTTTTTTTTTTTTTTTTTTTTTTTGGTTTTTCGAGACAGGGTTTCTCTGTGTAGCTTTGCACCTTTCCTGGAACTCACTTTGTAGACCAGGCTGGCCTCGAACTCACAGAAATCTGCCTGACTAGAAAATGACTTGGTCAGTGCTATACACTTTGGGATGTTTTACCCTATGGGTACCAGTTTCATAATAAATTATTCAGCCATTGCCAAATTTCTCCCAAAAATAGCAGGAGGGTAGGATCCAGTTGAGAACCACTACTATTCTATTGGATATAATTCAGCCCACTACTTCAAGATGTCTGCACTTCAGCCAATGCTTGCCTTGCAGCTCCTGTTATAGTCTTGTCAAGCAGTGTGTAACTGAGAACTAACTTCCATGCACATACTCACAACTCCACATCTTGTCAAAATTAGAAG
This sequence comes from Onychomys torridus, assembly GCF_903995425.1. Lineage (NCBI taxonomy): Eukaryota > Metazoa > Chordata > Mammalia > Rodentia > Cricetidae > Onychomys > Onychomys torridus. Next base: position 104,374,990 of record NC_050444.1, on the reverse strand, counting down.
AATTAAATACTCAAGCAGGAAGCTGAGTATAGTAGCCTGTAAGCCCAGTGGTTAAGAGGCTAAGGCAGAAGGATTGCCATGAGTTCAAAGCCAGCCTGGGCTACATACTGAATACCAGGCTAGCATGAGCTACAGAGTAAAAACCTGTCTCAAAAGAACAAAAAATAATCAAGCAAGAAAACCTGTTTGGCATTATTTCCTCAAATGGTCTTGTGTGTGCACAGAAGACTAGTGAAACATAAGCTTTGAGATGGCTCCTTCCTTGTCCCATTCCAAATTACCAATCTTGGACAATCTTGGTTGGGAACTTTGTTGAGTATCTGAGTTTCTCCATGGACAGAGTCTTCATACTCTCTGAAGGAATATCTACAAGCTAAAAATGAAGAGATAACACATCCCCAAAGGCATATTCTGAGGTGAGATATTAATGTCCTGGTAGCTGGGTTCCTCACAGGAGGAAGATTGAAGAGCTGTTATTTTTCAACACAGCTAACAAGCATATCCACATTTAAGGAAAGCTTGGTTTCTACATTCCTCTCATCTCCTTGCTTCCCAAAATGAATACCACTTCTTAGATATGAGACCTTTTGATTCTGTGTTCAAGCCAATGATGTTTAAAAGCTCTGGACTCTGGATCTTGATTCTGGTGATTTTGTCCATCTTCGTTTAAGAAGAATGACACATATACCACTTATATCAGTGTTGACTTCCAGGGAACAGTCATGAAGCTGATTGAATCGTTCATTAATTCTTTATGGAATACAGTTAGACTATTCCTCACTGTCTTTGTTTTTATTTTATTGATATTTTCATGAGGGATTTAAGTATATTTTAAAATAGGAACACAAAAAAATAAAATAGAAACTCAATACATTGCCCAATCTTGGGGTTTGTATCACCTAGAATTTAGCTACTTGAAACCTGCATTTCTACAAAGCCCAGTTTGTTGGCTACTATCATACAGATTTAAATTTCAGCCCCTTTCCCAATAAAATGTTCCTATGTCTCCGTATTTCACCATAGTTATTTTAGCAACCTCCAGTTTTATTTTTATGGTAATAATTTCTACAAATTCTGTGTTTCAGCACTGTGTACAAAATGTCCTCAATGTTAAAACTGGATTTAAAAAATCAAAATTGGAATTTATGTGTGCTTTTTTAGTAAAAATTGAGATAATAAATACTTGAGATAATAAATTTAGAAGGTAGGTCAAAACCTATCTCCAAAGGAAAAAGTTAGAAAGGCATTTTTTTTAATATTCCAGAACCAGGATGGAGATGAACTTCAGCAGGCAAAGTTTTTGCCTGGCATGCACAAGTCCAGGGTTGTATCTCCAGCACCACATCAAACTAGATACAATGGTACAACCAGGGATACATGTGACTCTGTCTCAAAATAAATAAATGTCTACATGTAAAGACAATCACTCCTCAAAATTGAATAATTGACCATACCTTTTAAGCTGTAGACATATGACTAAGAAAAATAATCAGTTAACCAATACTAGGCTTCAAACATGAGACAATTTCTGTATCTGCCAACAGTCTAATTTTTTTATGTGGTTCTCAGTAGACTGGCTACCTAGAGTTCACTAACAGAGCCCAGCAGCAGAGACGAGCAACTCTCTGAACCCAAGCACAGAAAGGTTTCACACAGAAACTCTGAGCAGGAACTATTGTTTCCTTTACATCAGATAGGAAATAGGAGAGGGTTTCCCTCTGCCTAACAGCAAAATGGGAACTTCTCCTCCACAGATGAGATTCACTTTTAAATTTCTATTGCAACAATTATTAGTTCTTTGAGAAATTCATATAACATATTTTTAATCATATTCACACCTCCCCCACCTCTTCCCTTATCCACTCCCCTTTATTACCCACCCAACTTTGTATACCTTTTTTAATCCTACAAGACAAATTTATCCTGCCCAATTATTCATGGATGCTCGGTCTTCCCCTGGAGGGTAGTCTACTACTGACTCTCTCTCTCTCTCTCTCCAAGCAGCTAACAATTGCCAATAGCACCACAGCTGTGAGTGGGGTTGTATGTCTAACTCCCCTGTCCATGCTGAAATTTGTTCTGATGTGGCCTTGCTCAGGTTTGCACATGTTGCCACAACAGCTATGGATTCATACATTCAGCTGCCCTGCTGTGCTTAGAAGAAAGTGTTTCCACCACGTCCGGCTCTTAGACTCTTTCTGTGCCATCTTCCCCAATGATCCCCGAGCTTTCAGACAACTGATTTCTTATCAGCTATGTCAAGACATGCAAGGCAGGTAAAAGAGAAGAAGGTAGCTACCTGGACACTTCTCCTTTTGCCACTAGATTCAGAGTGACATACTACATACAGAAATGAGTGTAATCATATACAAAAAGACAGAATTCAGAAAGAATACTGGGCTTTCTAGGTTATAAAATATTCTCCCAGAGCTTCACGTCAGAAAAGACTCTAAAATAATTTTCTTCATTTGCCCACTAAGAGTTACCATCTACCGGAATTTCACAGGTAGTTCTGGCCATTGCTGGCCATGCCCTCATCATCTCATGTGGAAGATTCTGGATATCACTGACTAGTAGAAAGTCTTTCATAGAGTTTGTTCATAGAGCCTGCCTTAAAGACACAGTTCAGTGCTGCAGGTGAGAGCACAAGCTTTGGAGTTAAGTGGCCTGGGCTCACTGCTTCCTGCTCTAGTCTGGGAATGGGAATTCATAATACCTGCCTTCCGAGACTGTGGAGAGGGTTGAATTAAATGCTTTTGCCTGTGCTGAGCACAGAACAATGGCTTGATGGTGGCTATTATTATTATTCTGCTCTTGGGACTATGCAACTTTTCCAGTCCTGGGTACTGTCAGTTCTGATTGCCTCTCACATAGCATGTGCTCAAATGCCCACACAGCTCTAGAGCATAAAATATTCTCCAGAACTTTAGTTGGAAAGGGCCCTGAGGGATTTCTTAGCTATTCTTCCCTGTGTATCATCTCTTAAAATTATGTCTCTCCTTAAAAATAAAGCCCAAGTTTTTAGAGACATAGAGATAGGATTATCAGATCCCTTCTATAATATAACTGTTTGAGGGCGTATGTGATCTTCATTCCAAATAAAGCTGCCTTTAAAAAAAGATATCCTCTAATATATTTTTTAATTTTATACAATATATCTTAATCATACTTTTTACCTCTCCCAACTTATCTCAGATCCCCCCAAGTCCCTAACCACCCAACTTCATGTTTGCCCTCTCTTTCTCATCTGTCTCTCTCTCTCAAATATAAAATGATAATCAAGTTTTTAAAAAACAGAAAAAATAAGACAAAGATGCCAAAACAAATCAAAAATCTTACAACTAAAACATAGAGTTCATTTTGTGCTGGCCAACTATTCCTGGGCATAGGGCCTACCCTGGAATGTACCTGATGTAACCAGTGTAACTCCTTTGTATAAAACTTCTTTTCCTTTGCCAGCAGGTATCGATTGCAAATAGCTTCTTGGTTAGGGGTGGGAACCCATGTCTACTTCCCACTCTCAGTGCTGGGACCCTGTCTGGATTGAACCTGTGCTGGTCTGCATGATGCCAGAGTCTTTGTGAGTTCATGTGTATACCAGCCCTCTTATGTCTGGCAGATGCTGTTTCCTTAAAGTCAGGCACCACCGCCTCTGATTCTTACAGTCTTTCTACCTCCTCTTCCGAAAGGTCCCTGAGCCTTGGGAGAAGGAGTTTGGTAAAGACATCCCCTAGGGATGAGGGCGCTGAAGTCTCCTACTCTCTGCACATTGTCCAGTTATGGATCTTGTAACGTCATGGATGTAAAATTCCAGGTGTATATGAAACATCAAGACTTGTTGAAATTTTCCTCATGTTATATTTACATACATCATGTTTAGTGCTACAAATAAACACATCTGTTAGCTAGCAACAAATCTTGTAAAGCAGACAATGGAATAAACTCTTCCCATCGACTTCAAAAAATAAATAAAAATCAATGGGACTGCATAAAACTGAAAAGCTTCTGTAAAGCAAAGGCCATAGTCAATAGGACAAAATGGCAGCCTGCATAATGGAAAAAGATTTTCACCAACTTCACATCTGACAGAGGGGGCTAATATTCAAAATATATAAAGAACTCAAGAAACTCAACAAACCAAATAATCCAATTTTAAAATGGGGTACAGATCTAAACAGAGAATTCTCAACAGAAAAATCTCAAATGGCCAAGAAACACTTTTAAATCTGTTCAACATCCTTACCCATGGAAATGCAAATCAAAAAGACTCTGTGATTCCATCATACACCTGTCAGAATGGCTAAGATCAAAAACATAAGTGACAGCTCATGCTGACAAGGATATGCAGTAAGGGGAACACTTCTCCATTGCTGGTGGGAGTGCAAACTTATACAGCCACTTTGGAAATCAATATGGCAGTTTCTCAGAAAATTGGAAATCAATCTACCTCAAGACCCAGCTATATCACTCTTGAGCATATACTCAAAGGATGCTTTCTCCTATCACAAGGACACTTGCTCAACTATGTTCATAGCAACTTTATTCATAATAGACAGAACCTGGAAACAACCTAGATGTCCCTCAGCAAAAAAATAATAATAATAAATAAAAAAATAAAGAAAATGTGGTAAATTTACACAATGGAGTATTAAAACAATAACATCATGAAATTTGCAGACAAATGGATGGAACTAGAAAAAAATCACCCTGAGTGAGATAACTCAGACCCAGAAGGACAAGCATGGTATGTACTCACTTATAAGCAGACATTAGCTGTAAAGTAAGATAATCATGCTACGATCCACAAATCCAGAGAGGCTAAGTAACAAGGCTCAAGGGGAGACAAATGGATCTTTCTGGGAAGGGGGAATGAAAACGGGAGAGATCAGATGGGGAAGGTGTAGGGAGAGAGTATTGGGAGAGACAACTGGAATTGGAGGCATTTCAGGACACGCTAGAAACCTAGCGCAATGGAAACTCCCTGAAATCTATGGGAGTGACTCTATCAAAGACTCCCAGTAATGGAGGATGTGGAGCCTGAACTGACCATCTTCTGTAACCAGGCAAGGCCCCCAGTGGAGAGAATGGGACATCAACTCAGCCACAAAACCTTTGATCTACAACTTGTCCTGCCTGCAAGATGTGCTGGGGTAAAGTTGGTGCAGAATTTGTGGAAGTGACCAACCAACGACTAATCCAACTTGAGATCCATGCCACAAGAGACAATCCATGCCTGACACTGCCTGGAGGGCCAGGACCTAGGGGCTGGACAGCCTAGAGACCTAGGATAGAACCAAATATCAACAAAATTAATCCTGATGATACTCTGCTATACTTCCAGACCAGGGCCTAACATAATCGTCATCAGAGATGTTTCATCCAGCAACTGTTGCAAAGACCCACAGCCAAACATTAGGCAGAACTCAGGAAATCCTGTGGAAGAAGAGGAGGAAGGATTGTAGGTGCCGAAGAGATCAAGGACACCACAAGAAAACAGCCCACAGAATCAACTAATCAGGGACCATAGAGGCTCACAAAGACTGGAGGGACAATCAGGGAGCCTGCATAGGTCTGACCTAGGTCCTCTGCATATATGTCATGGTTGTGTAGCTTGGTATTCTTGTATACTTAACAGTGAAATCGGGGGCTGATTCTGACTCTTTTGCCTGCTTTTGGGACCCTTTTCATCCTACTGGGTTGCCTTGTCTAGCTTTCATATGAGGGTATTTGCCTAGTCTTATTGCAACTTGATATGCCATGTTTGGTTGATATCCCTACCTTTTTCTGAAGGGAAACAGAAACAGAGAACAGATGGGGTGGGGGGGTTGGGAGGAGAGGAGGTAGTGGAAACTGTGGTCAGGATATGTAATACATGAGAGAAGAACATATGGATGGAAGGAAGGGAGGGAGGGAGGGAGGGAGGGAGGGAGGGAGGGAGGGAGGGAGGGAGGACTGTGAAAAGAAGCCTGCTCATTTAAAAGACTTAAGTTTAAGTCTTTGTTAGGTCATAGCCAGACAGTGAATTATAATACTATAATTTAGTGAGAAATAAACAGAAAACGTTAAAGGCTTTTGCTGAAAATTTAATATTAGAATTTCCAGGAAACAACAATTACCACAGAAAATTTAAAAAGAAAAACCTAGTAGATATGCCCTAGCATATCACAAAACTGTTGGGGTACATGTATACAACTCTGTCTGCCTCCCCTAGCGATGATCCATGTCATGTCCTTATGGCTGACACAGGTCAGGGAAACTTGTGAACATTTGGCTGTTTCTGTTTCTTCCTATAGGCTCATCCAAACATGCTACTCAATGCAATTGTAGCTGTGCTGGGCCTTGGGGCTAGGAAAAATTACTGCTTACCACAAGGAAAATGACATTCATTCCCCTTGACCTGGCATGGTCTTGAGAAGAGCCTAGAAGTGGAGGGAAGAACCCGTCTGTCCCCAGCATCCTCAGATTCCTCCTCCATCTCTGGGTCATTGCTAAACTTCATTCGGATGTCTTGTCTCTCCAGCCCAACAAGCTTCAACCAAGAGACTGCACCTGTTTGCAAACCAGGGGTTCCTGGAAGCTTTTTAAACTATCCATGTAAAACCTAGCCCTGCCCATTTCCCCAACCCAGGTGAGAGCTGTGGAATGCTTCCGTTATGGGAGAAGGTCAGAACAAGTGTTAGTTATTAAGAAAAAGGTTAATCATGTCCACTAAGGGTCCTTATTACTGTATGGATTACAGCTGGCTCTAAGAAGCTGGTGCCTTGACATTTCTCCAGACGATAGTGCACAGAGTCCTGTTACATACTTTCAGCAACAACTGTGCGGTCCGGGCAGGTAGGGCTCAGGCCTAGAGTGCGGAAGAGAATGACTCCCCATCCCCTGTTTCCCCTGCAGAAGCAAATGGGTATCAAATACAGGCCTTGAGTGTGAGCCTGTAATCCCAGCTCTGCCATTTACAAGCTGAGTGGCCAGCATGCCACACTTTCCCTATGGATAGCCATGGTTAAGTTTATTGAAAGGCTCCTAGAACACTGCCTGGGGTGTGGTAAGCCATACACACTGCCTAGAAACAGTTGTTATCAACAGGAACCGTTGTGCCACTGGCTCTCATGGGAGGGGCTGACTTCATCTCGGGGTCCAGAGAATGTTCCAGAGAAGGGATGGCCTCTGGGGTACACAGGAAGAATGAGAGATCTGGGAAAAGGAAACATTTATTCCTAGCAATAGATGAGGGAAGGTACTACTCAGTTGTGAGGAGGGGAGATGGCTAAGAAAGAGAGAAAGAGGCTGGAAAGCTGGGCAGCGCCACATCAGGGAAACAGTCTGGAACCACCAAAAGTTCTCCACCAGCAGGGGACATGGCAATAAGAAATGGCTAGGATCTGCTTCAGAATAACTCAGGGGTGCAACAAGGGTGGAAAAGAGTCTGTGGACTGAGGAGGGTGATGAATGCTCGGGCATTCAGTGTGGTATATTGTCTATGCTGGACAGAAACTTCCCATTATACACACTATCTTAAAAAGCCCAGAGAAAACCATCTTTTTTTTTTCTTTTTAATCTATGTGTATGTGGAGGAAGCACATGCCAACCGGGACCCAGATAGGCATTGGATCCCCCGAACTAGAGTTCCAGGTAGTTATAAGCGACCCAACATGGTAAGAACTAACCTCTGGTGTTCTGCAAGAGCAGCAAGCTCTCTGAAGCCCTGAGGGCCATCTCTCTGGCCCTCCTCATGTTTCTTTGTGCTTGAGTTTGGAAAGAGAGGATTTTGACAGACGAGGAGGTGACAGGTGATGCCTGGGGAGAGGAGCCAGAGGTGTCCGGCACAAAAGGACATCCCTGATAGCAGCCAGCGACCTCCCACTCTGCCCATGTCTGCTCTTCTGTCTGATACTGATGACATAAGCACAGTTCTGTACCCTAACATAGTGCCATTTCTGTCACTCAGAACTTGACAATAATTTTGAGGGGACATTGCTAACTGATTTATCCCCACCGAGAAGGTGCAAGTGACCACATGACTTCCTAGAGCCTACTTGGCATCCTGAATGAGGAGAGGTTTTCTGAGGTTTTAAGGGCTCTCTGTGGGGTCTTGGATCTAGCATGTGTCACATATCCTTGAGAAAGGGTTCACCCTGGGGCCCCAGTTGTGGGCAAGAGGAGAGTCACCCACAAGAGGGTCCCAAATCAGATCCTGGAACCACTGAGAAGAACCTCCATGGGTTTTAGAGAGAAACCCAGTGCCTGTGATTGGGTTTGTCAAGAGTCACTGATTGTAAGTTTGAGAATAAGAACTGGAATGTAAATGCACACCATGTAGGAGTCAGTGTCCCCAGGAAAGAACACTCAGTCTAGACCAAGAAAAGTCTCCTCAGCAGAGCCATGCCTTCTGCAAGCACACAGCAATGCAGGCCAAGCCAAAGTATGTGGGAGTGGGGAGGGTGGTTCATTCTAAAGCAATATTAAACCAAAAGATTCAGGACTGTTTAGACAGGAAGTTGAATTGGACCCCTCCCTGCCATCTTCCCAGCCGGGAATGATGGATGTCGAGCTGCCCAAACAAACCATCTCCCTGCTCTGAACTTCTGACAGCTTCCTCCCTCCTGTACTTTACCTGTCTTTGCCTGTTGGCATGGGGGCAGGGAGAATATAATCATTCCATCAGCTGCTTTGACATCTGTCATAGTTTAGCAAGAACTAACTTAATGACAAAAGACTGACTCAGATTCTTCCTGGGAAGAGGCATTTAGGGACAAGAACACACGGAGGAGACGTGTGAGCAAAGTCTGAGGAGTGGGCAGCTGGCATGGGCTTCCCAGACAGCGACCTCCTGCAGGGGCAGAGCAGTGCCAGATGCAGGCCGTGTAGAGATGGCAAGCGGACCTCCATACCGCTGCTGTTTCCTGGGCCACCCTCCTGGCCATCAGTTGCTGGGACAACGGAGTCACTTTGAAAATATCTCTTCTCTGTGCGGCTGCCAAAAGCAGGGCAAGGTGAGAAGAGGGAACAGACAGATCGCAGGCTGACTGCCCACCCACAGTTATATTGCCAAGACAGTCTTGGTTATGCTGCCCTCTGCTGGCAAAATAGTATATTATGAAGCTGGTTCCTAACATCCACAGCTTCCGGGAGAGGATGCGCCCCCTGGCTTTCCTACCAGGTAGCCTACGAGTAACAGAGAACAGAAACAGGTAATCCAGCTGTCATCAGAATATTACCATAAAAAGCAAAGGTAACGCCATTAAAGATAAGTATGATTTCATGTGGGTTCTCAAGAGATCTAACAAAAAGGAGCAGGACTGTCCTGCCTGGGGGCTTTTGAAAATGTATGCAGATTAGCTGAGGAGACGGCTCAGAGGGTAAAGGTGTTTGCAGTCAAGCTGATCTCCTGAGTTTGGTCCCTCAGGTGCCCACAGGGTGGAAAGAGAGAACTGACTCCTTCAAGTTGTCCTCTGACTTTCACATTCATGCAGTGGCAGCACACCCCACACACATACACACATGTACACAAGATTAATAATAATAATAATAATAATAATAATAATAATATATGAAAATGCTTTGAAGTTGTTATGTGACTCTTATACATCATCCGGCATCTCACAGCCAGGCCAGTGATACTAAATGACCTGCATAGAAATGAATCATTGTGCTCTAAGTGCTAGGCTGTTCCTATGAAAAAGACACAAAAGGCTTTGCTTTTGTAGGGAGCCCCACCATGCCACCTTTCCCCAAATACTTCCAAGTCTGTCCAACATCCCACTATGCCTGTTTGAAAGAAAGAAGGTGATGTATAACATGCATGCATGAGCTGTGCTTATGGACTGAAGTCCCCAAGGGAAGGTCTTAGCTGTGGTAAGCCACCTACAAGGCTGATTCACTAACTGTGGACAGATAGATTATTATAAAGAATCATATTATCCTGGGCTGTTTTTAGACTCCTAAAGAGACATTTGTTGCTCACCTCTGCCTGTAATCTAGCATCCTCTGACTACAAGGTAAATCCTTCGAGAATATGTGAGCAGATCTACAGCATCCACGAATTCAAAAGCTGAGAATGTCAGCAGATAACTGAGATTTTTCTCGTTTGCTGTAATCCTCCAAATGGATATTTGAAAAATATCTCAATTTCTAACTTTTTTGTTCTGTTTCTATAAAAAAAAAATTTTTTTTCCTGGGGTGGTTACCACAGTGGAATGTGGTGTTTGGGAGATTCAGGAGCTGTGACCTCAGGGGAGCCAAGTGACATGCTTGGTCATTTAGCTGTTTAGAAGGGAAATGGGATGTGGACCAAGTTCCATAAGACTCAGAAGACCATGTTCTTATAAATCCCACCAAGCCACTGTCAGCAGTATCTAAAGGAATGTTCCACGATGGTGGAAAAATCCCTTATCTGTGGCTACTAGGCACATGGGAGTTCTTGGGCACTCAAAATGTTGCAGAGGGTGCAGTTGGGGGCTAAGCGTTCCTCCATGTTTAATTAATTTAAATTTAAATACTCACATGCGATTAGTAGCTATCCTATGACCCGGTGGAGGGTGACATGGTTTTGTATAAAAAAATGCCGTAAGAATAGAACTTTAACAAGGCTCAAAGGAGAAGCCAGATGCACACACAAGAGCTACCAGCTCATCAGATTAGTCACTGATCTTTTCTTAATGGAGATACTGGCAGAATTCTTACTAACGGTGTCTAAGCAAAGACAATTTATCCACAGACTCGGTTACTCAGATTTAAAGAGCCCTGCCTCTGTAAGCATCAGCAGTCAGCAGAAGCCAAGGATGGTGGCCGTAAGGTGCCCTGTGTCACCTACTAATGGACTGAATAAGAGCGGTCAAGGCAAATGGATCCATTTCAACAGGCCGTCACTTATTCTCTTGATGGTCTTATTTCTTCTAATCGCCGATCTTCTAATGCTAAAAGAACAGAATCAAGCAAAGCCACCACTGACTTGACAGATACCAATGAACTTAGCAGGGATGACAGCCATCTAGCTTCTCTACTTCTACAGAGAAGGACGGAGGACAGCTGTGTGTGTCATCTGGTCAGTGTGACTGACACTTGTCACTTAGCTGTTGGTGCCCACTTAATGGGAAACCCGAGGGGGATGAGTGAGATCTCAGAACAAGGGGACGAGCTCCAATTTAAGGGACAATGGGACACAGCATTCTCTTATTAGGAGACAAGTCCCCTCGTGCATTCTGCTTCATGTTTGCCTTTTAATTGCCTATAATTCAGAGCCAGAGATGTGGACAGCGGGCCCAGGCCTCACCACAGGCCCAGAATGACAGAGCAGAGCAGTAATGGACGCTGACAGAATCAGCAAATTCATCACAGCTAGATGGGGGCGCCGTGTCAGCGTGGTCCGCAAGGCAGCGGGAGGCTGGTAGAGAAGGTAATGAAAGTGAGAGTGGGGAAATGATAGCCCCTCCCCCCCCTCCCTCCCCGGCCGCCAAAACAAACGTGGGAGGAGTCCTGAAAGGCGGGCATTGGAGCCCAGGCAAAGCAACACGGAAGACGGAAAGACAATGAAGGAAAGAGCAGTTAAAGCAGCTAATGCGACTCAAGTGGGCTGGAGAGATTGCTCAGTGGCTAGCAACACATACTCCTATCGCAGAGGACCTAAGTTCTGTGCCCAGCACCCACGTTGGGTGGCTCACTACTGCCTGTAACTCCAGCACCAATGGAATACAACTCTGGTCTCCCAGGATGACTGCACATGTCTGTACACACACACACACACACACACACACACACGCACGCACGCACGCACGCACGCACGCACGCACTCACACATATACACATGCCCATGCGCACATAGTTTAAAAATAATAAAAGCAAATATTTAAAAAGAAAGAAATATGGGCAGGTATGGTGAGGCACATCTTTTGTCCTAGCAGTTGGGAGGCAGAGGCAGGCAGATGTGTGTGAGTTCAAGGCCAGCCTGGTCTATGTAGTGAGATCCATGCTAGCCATACATAGCCCTGTGCAAAAGCAAAACAAATTGAAAAAAAAAAAAAAAGTGACACAAAGCAAGAACAGGGTTTTCCCTGTAGAGAGCACATCACAAGCCCCACTCTGCATGGTGCCTTTAAATGCACTGAGCTCCTCGGAAGGCGGAGCCTTCAAATCCTGTTGTTGATGTCTGCTAAGGGCCCAGCACATAGCAGACCCTTGGAAGACTAATCTATTCCAAGTCATTATGCTGTGGGTCCAGTTTTCCAATGTCCACATGCATGTCAGTCATTCAGTAGGTGGGAGTGGGGTCTGAGCCTCTGAATTTCTAACAAGTTGCCAGGTAATGTCAGTGGACTGCACTGGCTGGCCAGGCCTTTGCTTTCTCTGATAAGCTAGTATACTTGGTTGAGGACCAATTGAGATGCTTCATATACTTAAGTTTGATTTCCATGCGTAGAATTGCTCCATGCTATGGCCTGTAGTTGGAATTTTCCTGTGTCCCACCCAGTCTGCAGCTGCTCAGACCCCAATAAACACAAAGAGGCTTATATTATTTATAAGTGCTTAAGCTCAGGCTTATTATTGACTAGCTCTTACACTTAATTTAACCCATAATTCTTATTTATGTTTAGCCATGTGGCTTGGTACCTCTTTTCAGCTCTGCCTTCACCTCTTGCTTCCTCTGTGTCTGGCTGGCAACTCCTGACTCAGCCTTCCTCTTCCCAGAATTCTCCTTGTCTGATTATCCTGCCTATACTTCCTGCCTGGCTACTGGCCAATCAGTGTTTTATTAAACCAGTGTACAAAAGCATTATCCCACAGCAATGGCCACAAGCTGAACCTACAGCTACATCTGGTGATCTTGGGTCATTGTCACACTCACATATACACATGCGTGCATGCACACACATGCAGCTATAGCTTGAATTCTAAATGCCCCCCTAAAGCTCATGTGCTGAATGCCTGGTTCCTTCAAAGGTAGGGCTTTTGGATGGGCCAGATCAGGAGGTCTTTGACTTCCTTGAAGGAATACCACACTGACAGTTTTATAATGTGATGGCATTATAGGAAGGGAGTGGAAGTTTCAGGAGGTGGCAGCTGTAGGAAATAGGCCCCTGGGGACTTGACATGGAAGACTATATCTTCCATTCATCCCTTCCCCTTTTTTTTTTCTCTCTCTCTCCCCCATCCCTCTCCCCCCAGCTTTCTCCCCTCTCTGGCCACCATGAGTGAGCAGTTTTGCATCACCATGACATTCTACCTCACCACAGTCCAGAAACAACGGGGCCAAATGTGCATGCACTGATCCCTCTGAGCCAAAACAAACTGTTTCTTCTTTTAAGTGATTTTTCCCTCAGGTACTTTGTCATAGTGGTGGGAAACTGACACACAAGAACACGTAGATGGGAAATACAATGGAAAGGGGAGAGAGTCCTATGCTCTCCAGCAGCCAGCCAGCATGGCACACCTGGGTAGGGCAGCCCTGAGCCCTGACGCTGTGCTCACGCCCTCCACAATATGAGCTGGAAGCACTGCACACAGATTTTACAATTTCTTTTTCATTGTTTTTGCTTTGGGACAGGATCTTCCTCAGCAACGCATTCCAGTCTGGCCCAGAACTTACTCTGTAGCTTAGGCCAGCTCCAAACTCACAGTGAGCTCCTGCTTCAGCCTCCTAAATGCTGGATGGAGTTCAGACAGGAGCCAACTGAACTGCTAGAATCGCTTTCAGACAAGTTCACTCAGAAGCAAGATTGCAAACATGAATCCTCTCTCACAGTGACTGTATGCCCCAAGGTGGACACAGATGGCTTGAGGTCTGAGTTTGGCTCTGTAGGAACCATTATAGTGGATTAACCTTGTCTGCACTGAGGAAGGTAGAGACAGTAGCATCATGGCCAGCAGGGGGCAGACTGAGCAAGCAGGAAGGTCTCACAAGGTGGCCTTTCTAGCCTCCAATCCCAGAACAAGAGGCTGGATAATCACACACACACACACACACACACACACACACACACACACACACACACACAGTACATGCAGTATGAAGTCCCCTCACCACAGGTGTCTCTGTCACTGCCTCACCCTGCCCATCTCCTGAGAATGAGGCCTCAGGTCCTCTGCCTCCAGTGCAGTGTCAGAAAGGTCCACTAAGCCAAAAGAGTGCACCAACCCAATGCCACATAGCAATGAATGGATAACAATGAGGTATAGTTATACAGTAGAATAGTACATGGCCATGAAAAAGAATTAAATCATGTCACATGCTACAACATTGATGCAGCTGGAGAGCATTATGTTCAGCAATGAGGCAAACACAGGAAGTATCCCATGTTCTCAGTCATGTACAGAAATGAAACAACCTGAGACAAGGAAGGGAAAGGGAACAGAAAGAAATTAAGAGGGCCCCAGGTGGTGGTGGTGCACACCTTTAATCCCAGCACTCGGGAGGCAGAGGCAGGTGAAGCTCTGAGTTCGAGGCCAGCCTGGTCTACAGAGTGAGTTCCAGAACAGCAAGGACTAAACAGAGAAACCCTGCCTTGAAGGGAAAGAAGAAAGAAAGAAAGAAAGAAAGAAAGAAAGAAAGAAAGAAAGAAAGAAAGAAAGAAAGAATGGAGAGGGGCTTTTAAGGGCAGGAAGGTAACTGGGGTGAGTGGAAACAGGAGAAAGGCCCTGGGGAAGGACAGGCATGGTCAATGCACAAAGCATGCATGTTCAGACATAGAATGAGCCCCACTCATCTGTGCAGTTCATGTGTGTCACATCCGCACCTGGTGCTACCTCATGACATAGGCACACATAAAGGACCTTGGCCAGGCTGAGTGCTGTACCCCCTGAATTTCAGGAGAAAACTAGCAATATGAAGGCATTGAAAGATTTGGGTTGGAGTCACATCTCCACCGCTTTAGAAAAAAACACCACTTCACTGTTTTTCTTTAAAAGTGAAGGGGTGTCGGGCGGTGGTGGTACACGCCTTTAATCTCAGCCCTCGGGAGGCAAAGCCAGGTGGAGCTCTGTAAATTCAAGGCCAGCCTGGTCTACAGAGCGAGATCCAGGACAGGCACCAAAACTACACAGAGAAACAAACAAACAAACCAAAAAAAAAAAAAAAAGTGAAGGAGATTGGCTAGGTGGCCTCAGAGTCTCTTTGTTGTTTCGAAACTCTACAGTCTGTGCGAAAATTCTAACACAGCCCTGTGTGCCTGTCCATTCACAACCATGGCTGCCGTTGCCCCACTGTGTCTCAGCTGGATATTCTGAAAGTTATATATAACCATGGCTCTGAGTTCCTGTTGTTATGTATCAGGTTTTCTGGGAAGTTTGGTCATGTAAGTGAAGAACCAAAGCACCTCCATTTTAAGCAAGCCCCTAGCCCCCCAGTTTGAAACAGGCCTGAGTTTCGAATTCTCAGAACTGCTGATATCAAGTTAATCATGTGATGGTGACTGTGTGACCATGCATGTCCTGATCCTGGTCTCCATGGTGATTGTTTAACCACAGAATGTCCCCCAATGAGGCAGCCAATGAGAAACGGTGACAGACAACCACCCACCTAGCAGTAAGATAAGGTTTCTGTAAAGTCCCTAAAAGCAAGCCAATCAGAATTGTACCCACACTAGCACCCCTAACTGATGTAACCCTGTGGTTTTTGCCTTTAAATACTGAGCTTGCAGAGGGGCAGACACCTCCTCCAGCCTCCACTGGGTTAGATGGCTTGACGGGGTCCCTGCCTAGGCTTGAATTGCTCCCCAATAAAGCCTTGCTTTTGCATTCCGGCAAGCTCGTCTTCGGTGGTCTCTCTGGGGGTTGTGATATGGGCACAACATGAGAAAATTCATTTGGTTGAGAATCGGCTCTGTCCAGCTGGTAAAATGAAGTGTCCTAACCTTCTCTCTCTCTCTCTCTCTCTCTCTCTCTCTCTCTCTCTCTCTCTCTCTCTCTCTCTCTCTCTGTTAGTTTGGTATAGGGCTCACCTGCATCCCATAGTGGCCTCAGCCTCACTCAACCTCATTCCCTCTGTAATCTCTGAGTGCTGGAATCACAGGTGTGTGCCACCATGCCCAATGCTGGGGCTCAAATCCACTGCTACATGCACAATGGGCAAGTACTCTACAAGCTGAACTACAGCCCTGATCTTTTTTTTTTTTCTTTTTTGTTAAAGCCTTGTCTTTGAAACTGGAACCTTCTTTAAGATGAGACATTGATCTTCAGAAAGTGCTCTTTCCTAACTACCTCCTCAAAAAAACATCTAGGAGAATTAGCAATACAGGATGCAAGGCCAGATAAAATAACATCAAAAACCACCCCGGTGGCCCTAAGGCCCTGGGAGGCTAAAGATGCAGCTGCCTAAGGTTTTCTACCTCCTGTCCAGCACCTGGAGGAAGAGGCATGGACAAGTGTGCCTGAATTCCACTTAATCAGCTGTGTTTGGAATGGGTGGCATGCTTCCTCGGGAGCGCGTTCTCTGACAGACACGTGAACACCTCTCTTTGGAGATCTGTTTTATGGCTGAGGTTTTGTTGCTGCTCTTGTGGTTTCATCCTGTACATCCTGACAAGATGACTTCTGTTTCCAGCTGAAGAAAGAGATGTGCGGGTGCTTGTGTCAATTTTTCCTCAAACCGAAGGAGGCTGGACTTGTTACAGCTCCTCGAATCAGAGATGTCTGTCCATTATTACCACTGTTACCATCACTGTGGGGCTGAGGTGTGGGACCGGAAGAACCTCAGGATGGAGAATGCATAGTAGAGATGCTAAGAAGCAGAGAAAACCAGAGAAGGGGCTGGAGGACAGGATAGACCCTTCGGTATCACCCCTCCCTCCAATGGCCTGCTTCCTCCAACCAGGCCCCACCTCCTCCAAGCTCTTTCAGCCAGGAAGCCAACAGCTTAAGCCATCCTTTAGATTAATGCCCTCCTAACCAATCACCCCTAAACAAAGCCTTCAATTCAGTAGCTTGTTTAGGGGATTGTGTTGTTTATTTTCTGTTGTTGTGATAAAACACTGACCAAAAGTAACTTGAAAGAGGAAAGTATTTATTTCAGCTTATAGGCTACAGGGCCACCAAGGAGGGAAACCAGGAAAGGAGGAAGAAGGGACTTAAACAGAGATCACAGAAGGTACACTGCTTCCTGGCTTGCTCCCAGGTTCATAGTCAGCTGGCTTTCCAATACAATCCAGGACTACCCCGGGTGTGGCACCACCCACAGTGGGCTGGGCCCTCCCACGTCAATCATGAATCAAGAAAATAGCCCACAAGCTTGTCCACGGGCCAAGCTGATGAAGGCAACTCTCAGCTGAGGTCCTCTCTTCCCAGGTGACTCCAATTTGTGTCAAGATGACAAAAACCAACCATCACAGAGATATTTCAGATCCAGACTATATAAGCTTATATTAATAAAACACAGGTACAATTTGAAGTTATTACAGTGAGATATGGTATCATAAAAATGGCTGGATATATGGCCAGCAGTTTAGTGGTAGTGATAGTTTATGTGTTATTCCTATTATAGATTAAAAATTTAAATGTACAATGTCATCATTATAGAAGGTGTTTTATTACTAGATTCACTAGAGTTCCATGATGTAAAATGTAAAATGTTATTGAGGTAAAGATAGAGACAGAGAGGGAAGGAGAGAAAAGGAAGGAGAGAGGAAGGAAGAAGAGAAGCAAAGGGAGAGGGGAATAAGGGAGAGAGGGAGGGAAGGAGGGGAAGACGGAAGCAGGAAAAATGGAAAGGTACTTCTTAATAATACTTGGTACAGCTCTAGTCTTTCTGACCAGCCATGAGCTCCACACATCAAGAAATAAACCATCTGTGGTCAGCATCATTGTTCCCCTACCAACTTCAAATACCTCAGCAATGAGTATCTGCAGACATTCAGCTGGGCATGATGATGCATGTCTGTACTCCCAGCACTCAGGAAATAGGGGCAAGACAGTTGCCAGTTCAGGTTAGTGTGTGTTACTGTATAGTGAAAATGTGTCTAAAGATACATTAATTTTTTTAAGACAAAGTGAAAAAGGGGTCCACCTCTCCCTGGAAACTGGGCTGACCTTGTACCTGCTTTGACTGTAGACTTTGTTATATCCTGTCAGACTTTGACACTGTGCCTTGTTATATCCTGTCAGTACAGAGCCCAGGAGAACTGTTTCCACTTCTCTTAGAATCAGCCTGACTGTACATAAATGAGCCAAGATGACTCACTAGAGAAGAGAGAATGTGGGTCAGACTTGAGCCACCCAAGCTGACCCTAAGTGGCCCCAGAGGACAGCTGGCCACAGATCCCAAATAAGGCTCAGCCAAAACCAGAAAAGTGATGTGTTGAACACAGTCCAAATTACTGACCCAGAGCACTGCTCACTAGTTTCTTTTTTAAGCCACCAACTTTGAGGTATTTGTTATGCATCAAGAGCTAACACAGGCAGAGGTCGTACTTTATTTATCCTTATATCTCTAATACTCAGCATGGTACATGGTATAATATGAGACTTGATAATAAATGTTAAACAAGTAAATTTGAAAATGAGTCCATTCATGTAACTGGCCAATGGTTTTCCTTTAAGTTCTTCACCATTCCACATATGGTGGCTGTGGTGGTTTGAAAGAAAATGGTCCCCAAAGGGAGGGGCACTTCAGCAACCACTGCAGCCACTCTCCTGTGAGGAGGCTGTTGTGGTGATATTTTATTTGTACTGAAATGTGATTTTATTTGTATGTTAATAAATGAAGTTGCCTGGGGGTCAGAGCTAATAGCAAGCCATAGCAGAAGCTGGGTGGTGGTGGCTCACACCTTTAATCCCAGCACTTGGGAGGCAGAGCTAGGCGGATCTCTGTGTGTTCAAGGACACAGCCAGCATGGAGACACACGCCTTTAATCTCAATACCAACCATAGAAGACCTGGAGGTCTGTATAGACAGGCAGTGACGAGGAGGTCATGTGGTTGGGTTTACAACCAATGAGAAGGCAGAACAGAAAGTCAATAAAAGGACAGACACACAGGAAGTAGGTCACTTGCTGAGGGGAAGGACAACAGCGGCAGTGAAGGGTAAGAAAGGGTTTTTAGCTCTTAGCTATTTCTCTGACCTCTTGGGCTTTTAACTCTGCAATTGGCTCTGTGTTTCTTATTTAATAAGACTGCTCATCTATAGGCTGTGGTACAGACTTGCTGGGGGAGGTAGAGCTGTCTTCAGGGAGAATGTATGGTCATAAAAATCACCTTCTCCCCAGGGAACCTTGTGGGATTCCACCCACATCCAGATTCCACTCATAAGTTCAGGTTCTCCTCCTGTGGCACTGGGGCTCCAGATTCTTGAGACAGTACACATAATGGATCTAAGCTACCCTACTGCTATGGATGGTCCAAGAGTTTGCTTCCATTGAGGAGGCCTGGATTTCCATGGGATCCTGGAACAATGGAAACATATATAAGAGAAAAGGAAAGAAGCCTTCCTGGGCCTGAACACTTTTCATCAGAGTGAGGAAGGTGCCTTGAGAAGTCATCTTTGCTCCCTGCTGGGCACTCAAGAAATCTTAAGAGCCACTGTGGCCCATTAGTTATAGAGGAATATGTGGTAATGTATTGTGTCTCCCAATATACTGTGTCCCCCAATAAAATTTATCTGAGGATCAGAGGAAAAAGCCAGCCACTATATTAAACATAGAAGTCAGGCAATGGTAGCCTTTAATCCTAGCATTTGGGAGGCAGGGATCTGTCTGGATCTCTGTGAGTTCAAAGCCACAGGGGGACGGGGACAAAGCCTTTAATCCCAGCACTAACCATAGAGGTCTGGAAGTTTGTACAGACAGACAAGAAGTAACAAAGCTGGGCAGGAAGAGGAAGTGATGTAGCTGGGCAGAGAGGAAATGAGATGGCAGAACAGAAGGCATATAGGCATATAGGCATGGGTATACAGGAAGTAGGTCTCTTTGAAGACTAAGGTGTCAGTGAGGTGAGGTTAGCTTGTGGCTTTTCCTATTCCTCTGATCTCTCAGGTTTTCATCCCTATATCTGGCTCCAGGTTTTTATTTAATAAGACCATTTAGCAATTTGTCTACAGGAACAAGCAATGCCAATCAACGCTGGACATCCAGGTCTCCAAGTCCTGGCTCAGAAAGTCCATCTTTAAAGTTTTTTCAGGTGAGAAGCAGAGAGAGAAGTATGAGAAGATGATAACAAAGGGGAGCATTCAGGGAAGGGCATAGGGACACAACAAGGCCTGAGATGACTCCAAGAAGCACCAAGTGCCTGAAGCTTACCTGCAATGGTGCTAGCAGGCCATTGGCATGAACAATGGGAAGGCCAAATTGCCCTAGAAAACCTAAACCTCCCCACACCTCTGTGCGTGTGCTTGTATATGGATGTTGTGTACTCTCACACACATGCACCTATGTGTGTTTGTGGGGATGAACATCTGTATGCATATGCTTGCATGTGGAGGCCAAAGGACAACCAAGCTGATTCCTTAGGACCCTTCCCCACCTTGGGTTTTTAGGGATTTTTTATGATTGGTGATTTGTTTTGTTTTGTTTTTTGTTTTTGTTTTTGTTTTTGAGACAGTGCCTCTCATTGGCCTGGAGCTCACCAAGTAGACTAGCCTAGGAGCCCCAGGGATCTACCTGTCTTCCCCACAGTGTCTGGGATTACAAGTAGATGGTACCACACTGGTTATTCACATGGATTCTGGGCATAAGCTCAGGTCCTTGTGTGGCATAGTGTTCTAGTCACATTTCTATTGTTATAATGAAACACTCTGACCAAAAGTAATTTAGAAGGGGAAGGGGCTTATTTCACCCCATATAGTCTATAGTCTACCATTATGGAAAGTCAGGGCAGAAATTCAAAGTAGGAACTTGAAGGCAGACATGTTGGTATTCCACACAGCACTATGTCTGACCCAGGAACTCACAGCCAAGGAATAGCAGCAGAAACTACAGAGGAGTGTTGTTTGCTTGTACCAGGCTTTTTCTTTGGGACCAACAACCAGCTCCCAAATCATGACACAGAGACTTACTAGTTTTGAACACTTGGCCGAGCTTTTCTGGCTAGCTCTTTTAACTTAAATTAACCTGTTTCTCTTTATCTACCTTTTGCCTTGGGCTTTCTTAGCTCTTCTTACTTTCTTGCTGTCTCTGGCTAACTGACTGCTTCCTGGCTTCTGGCCCCAGAGAGTCTCCCTCATTTTCTCCTCCTCTTCTCGTTCCTTCTTCCTCTCTCTCAAGCCTAGATTTCTCCTCCTATTTATTCTCTCTGTCCATCAGCCCCATCTATCCTTCCTCTGCTTAGCTATTGGCCATTCAGCTCTTTATTAGACCAATCAGGTGCCTTAGGCAGGCAAGGTGAAACAAATGCAACACATCTTTGAATAATTAAACACACATCCTTACATTGTTAAACAAATGCATCATAAACAAAAGTAACACAGTTTTACACAGTTAAAATAATATTCTGCAGCATGAACAAATGTAACACATCTTTACCCAGTTAAAACAATGTTGTATATTTTGTTTGTGTTCTGACAAATAAAGCTTGCCTGGAGATCAGAGGGCAGAGCTAGCCGTTAGTTAACCATAAAGGCCAGACAGTGATGGCACACACCTTTAATCCCAGCACTAGGGAGGCAGAAGCAGGAAAATCAGGAGTTCAAGGCCACCCTGGGATTAAACCAGTCTATAAGAGAAACAGACCCAGACAATGGAGGTTCATGCCTGTAATCCCAGCACAATTGAGAGACAGAGACAGGAATATAAGGAATATATTGGGTGGAGACAGGTTCTCTGGCCCATTCAGTTTGAGGATTCATAGAGACAGGACCGACCCATTGGGTCTGAGCATTCCTAGAGGTAGGAAGTCTCTGGTGGCTGCAGCTCTGCTTCTCTGATCTTTCAGCTTTCACCCCTAATATCTAACTCATGCTTCAAAATAATATTCCACAACACTTGCTGGCTCACTCCAGCTCATACTGTGCTAGCTTTTCTATACGGCTCAGAACCAATTGCCCAGGGAATGGTGCCACCCACAATGGGCTGGACCTGCCTACATCAATTAATAATCAAGATAATCCCAATGCCCATAAGAGAATTCGATCTGAGCAAGCTCTCAATTGAGATTCCCTTCTCAGGTGACTCTAGCTTGTGTCGAGTTGACAGGTAAAGCCAACTGGGACACATGTCAAGCATTTTAAAAATGAGCTGTATCTCTTCTGTCTTTAAATTTCCTCTTGAGGGCTGGAGAGATGGCTCAGCCGTTAAAGGCTAGGCTCACAACCAAAAATATAGGAGTTCAGTTCCCAGCACCCATGGCTGTCTCTCCAGCCACATAAAGAAAGAAAGAAAGAAAGAAAGAAAGAAAGAAAGAAAGAAAGAAAGAAAGAAAGGAAGGAAGGAAGGAAGGAAGGAAGGAAGGAAGGAACGAACAGATAGATAAATAGATATATAAATAAATAATTTCCTCTTGAAAGTAGTATGAGCTTTTTACTCAGAATTGGGAAAGGACATTTTGGCACAGAGCCTGGCACACAAGGAAGGCTCAGATATGGTTGGATAAATGCACTCAAAAGGAAATTAATTGGGCTCTTAATAGTCTATTAATGCTATTAATTCTTGGTCAGCTTTTAGTTATATTCCTAGAAGCAGCTGTTACACACTGAATGGTTATTAGAAGTACCTCATGTTAGGCTGACAACTATGAACACGGGAAAATTAAGACTGAGGGCTGGCTCCCACACCCAGAACTTTTAGTTTAATTGATCTAGGTGCTTCCTGGCACCTTGATTTTTTTTTTTTAAACCTCCTTCACTCATTCAACTGAATGGACAGTCTCGATCTGTTTACTCTCAGGGCATCCACGTGAGGAAGTCATTTATTATCCCAGTTGTGCAGAAAACAGAAACTCTCCAAGGATAGAATAATTTGCCCAGAACCACATAGTTTAGTAAGTAGCAGATTTAGGACATGATGTCAGGCAAACAAGAAAATCCCTGGCGACTCCCTGCCTCTCCTTGTTCCTATTCTCCAAAATCTCCCAATACATACAACCAAAGTAATTCTTTGGGATGAATTTTGGAACCTGAGGTGAGTGACCTGTGTCCTTGTCAAAGGCAAAACCTTAGGAATACTTACACATGCAAGTAGAATTTCTGAGTCAGGCTCACTTAGAGCGTCAGAGTCAGGAAGATTTAACACAGACAGAGACCGTGTGTACAGACCATGACAACTAAGCTGCCGTGGTCTACACCAAGGGGGAGATGCCGGGACTCGGCTGAGGAAGGGTGGAAGAGAGGCTACTGACAAGCCCCTCCCGTTCTGTCAACACAAGCAGCCAGCTGCTCTTTGGCTAATTCTTTGTTTCCTCCCCGAGGACAAAGCACATTTTACACACAGACGCATCTGTCAGCAGCTGCAGTAGTGGCTTCAGACACGGAGGGAGGGGACAGGAGAGGTCAGGGGTTTTTCATGATTTTTTTTCCCTTCTCGAATGTATTGGGCTAATAAAGTGGAGAAAGGAAATAGATTGCTAAATGATGGTGATGTTGTGTCCCTGCGGGTGAACATAAGAGCAACTTCTGTGTCCAGTCACCACCATACCCTCCTTGTCCAGAGGGCAGCAGGAGGTGTGTATGTAAGTGGGGAAGCACCTGTTTTATTCAATGTGCCTGAGACCCATCTGCCCAATAATCCTCCCAGCAGATTAATCCTACACTCATGGATCCTCTGTTTAGTTTTAAGTAACACAATACAACTTGATGAAGAATCAGAAGGAAAAAGAAAAACATCTCAGTAAAGACAGAAAAAAATAAACTGGCACAAGAGACTACCTCACAGGACCCAAAAGGGCTTCTGGAAGGACCGAGAAGGTTGTCAATGCATCTGCCATATCTAATGCAGACTCCCTCTGCTCCTGTCTGTAAACTGAGGGTCATGGCCACTACAAGGCCGGCTACACACAAGCAGTGGCACTTCCCTCAGTCCAGATTCCTGGGACAAGGAGCTGGTGGGTCCCCCTTGAGTTGTGGTCGCTCTTGACCTCGTTAGCTGGGGTCAGGGAGATGTGTGGTAAATTGGCTCCCAAACCTCACAGCTACTGTATGTGAGGGGAATAATTATAAAAGAGAAGAGTCATTTTAAACTACAAGAAACACTCCAGAAAGTGCCGAGAGCAGATGACAAAACCGTGCTTAGTCTTCACACCCCCACGTGCACTGCTCCATCCCTCCACATAACACAGCTGCCACCCCAGAAGTCACTCTGTCCACTTTGTCAGAGGCAACTGACAGTCTGCAGCAATATGAAGTCTCTACTCAGGTGAATCTAAGACTCTTGACTTCACCGCAGAGAATTTTAGGACTATAGGATGGTTTGAATGAAAATGGCCCCCATAGGCTCCTGTATTTGATTGTTTTGTTCCCAGTTAATAGACTTTTGGGGAAGGATTAGGAGGTGTGGCCTTGTCGGAGGCAGTCTGTCACTGGGGCTAGGATTTGAGGTTTCCAAAGCCCATTCTAAGCCCAGTCTCCCTCTGTCTGCCTCCTGCCTTCAAAACAGGATGTAAGATCTCAGCTCCCGCTCCAGCACCATGCCTGCCTGCCTGCTACCACACTTCCTGTCATGATGTTCATGGACTAACCTTCTGAAACTGTAAGCCAGTCCCCAGGTAAATGTCTCCTCCTGTAAGTTGCCTTGGTTATGGGTCTCTTCAAAGCAATAAAACAGTGACTAAGTCAGACAAGTTAGCATGGAGCAGAGCTGGAGTATACTAGAAAAAGTTAAGCACAAGTGTTAGGAGAAGAGAGAGGGGTGCTTATGCAAAGGACAGTACACACCCAGGGGTGGGGTGGACTTCTCAAGACAGGGTTGTGCTTAAGAGAGTAGCCAGGTGTTCACTTGGCAGCCTCTGGGGTCACACTGTTCAGGGGGTTTAAGGGACACACCTCCATCTCCTTTTTTCCCTTTGTCTTCTAAAAGTTTATTTAATTTTTATTCATGTGCAGTGTGTGGTGGGGTACACTGTGGGGTGTGTGTGTGTGTGTGTGTGTGTGTGTGTGTGTGTGTGTGTGTAATTTTGCCTACAGGGGCCAGAAGAGAGTCTCAGATCCCCTGGAGCTGGAGTTACAGGCAGTTGTGAGCCACCTGAGAATTGAACTCATATCCTCAGCAAGGGCTGTCTCTCCAGCCCCTACCTTCTCCCCCTTTTATGATAAATGAGATTATAGCACAGTTCCAGAGGTACCTTGGAACAAATTGCAGTGTGATTAGACAAAACCATGGGTCATAGGGGTTGGACAAGGAATATAAGACATGTCTTTTATTGTAAATGTGGGTTTTTGTGAGATTCCTAGAAAACTGCAAGTTTACAGTTGGAAAGGAGAAAGGTTGACTTGAAGGTTAAATACATCTGTTTAACATTCTTATTTGCAATATCTCTATATAAAAGGAGTAATACCACTATGTAGAAAACCTTCACAGAGAACTTTATTGATTGTTCTGGAATTCTGGCCAGTTCACTGCCAGAGACTTTAACCACTGTGGGGTGAGGGGTTCCTTTCTTTTCCCATGTCCTCCTCTCAGTTTTCCGCGTCCTTCTGTCCTGCCTGCAAGTCCAGGGTGCGCAATGCCCAGCCTGGAAATCCAAGCAGACTTCTGTGGCTGCACAAGAACTGGTGAACGCAGCAGAGCCCTGAATGCTGGAGATGCTCCAGCTGCTTCCTTCAAGATTCCAAAGAGAGAATCCAGGGAAGGGAACCTAGGTGTTGGTGAGACATGCCCTGCAGCAGGTGGCAGGATTCTGGTCCTTGCTGACATGGACACCTGATGGGAAAAGCTTGCAGAGGATGGTTTCTCCGAGCTTTTTAGGGTGGGAGGAAACAGGCAGAGGAACTCTTAACCCATGGGCTTCAGGAAAACACTGTGGACACCATCCTTGGAAACACCTCCACAGATATTCAGGAGGTTTTGCTAACCCCACTTGGTGAGAATAAGATCACTACTACAATTTTTGACCCAAATTTGAACCAAGATGATGAACACTAGCCAGGTCCGTACCCAAGACTCCCAGAGAATGGCCGCAAATTATGGTAGTCAGGTGCTTATAAAGGAAAACCCACAAGGCTACATACTTCCTGCCTTCCTCCAATGGGGGCAAGCAGACATCCTGATGTGATCCAGCACATCCTGTACAGTTGGAGCAACCAAACTTGTTTACAAAAGTGAAAACACATGGCTTGCTATCTTAAATGAGCAACAGCCCCCAGAATTCCGGGAAGTTGTCTGTCCTTGAACAAGTGGGGCTTACAGGTTAGAGGCATTTTGTTTTATAGATCGCTTAAGGACAGTAATTTAAACTTAAAACATAACTTTAGCCCTCACAATCTTCTTTTGGCCTCTTGGTGATGGCTGCTTCTGGCAGGGGGAATGTTCTGGTCATGTCCAAGCTGTTCTCAGAACGCCCCAAAAGCTGAAGAACTCAGCAATCTGAGCTGGATCAAGAAAAATTCAGTATCAAGGGACCTAAATATCTTTTAAACCACCACTTCTGCTATATATTTGTAGAGAAAGGGGAGAGAGCCATGTGCAGAACGGCAGGCCAATCAGTGCTCCTCCTTCAGGAGACTGTGCTCTAGAATTTGACTGCACCAGAATTGCAGAAGGTTAAAATAAAATTGCAAGTCTCCAGAGTGAGATCTCTGTGGGGTTTGCCCATTTGCGTTAGAATGAGTTTCCAGCTAGAGTTGGTGCTGCAGGTCTGGGATTCCACTTGTGAGACCCACTAAAGATGAAGCCACCAGCTCTCTTGTCTAAATGCATGACATTAACAGTTGGCAGATAAACAAGACTAAAGGGCCCACTTTTAAACCCAATGCCCTGGCTTTTCATTGCCCAAGTCTTAGATATGTTGGAAAAGAAAACTGTGGTGTTGTGCAAAGGAGCACACAAAAATAAAGTATCTCAGCAAAGCCGTTTCTTTCTGCAAAATGGTGTGGGCAGCAGAACCCAGGCTAGCATGCACACGTGACTAAGAATGAATCTGTCTATTATTCCTGATATGGGTAGTAACTTCATTCCATCCCATCAATGGGAGCTCAACTTCACAATCTGGAGCGATTGGATAATCTATGCAAAGAGGAAAGGGAGGTTCAGAATATGTGGGTCCTTGTCTGGCTACCTTGATAGAAAAAAAAAAACAAAAAAAAAAACATTTTTCACAGATACATGTTTCTTTGGGTTTTCAGTCCTTCACCTTGATGCTGAAGACAATTTTAACCTGATTTGACCTTGACAAAAAGTAAGCTAAGTGTGGTACACACCTAATCTCAGCACTTAATCCCAGGGTTAATGCCCTATGTTTAGACCAAAACAAAGCAAAGTGGACTATAAATCTACAAGAAAAAGACAGGAAGCCTGTCCTAGTCAGCTTTTCTGGTCTTGTGATATAGCACCATTGCTGAGACAGCTTAGAGAAGTCAGGTCTACTCACCTCAGGTTCCAGAGTACTAAGAGTTTGTCTGGCAGGGAAGCATGGCAGCCAGCAGTTGTCACAGCAGCTGGGGCAGAAGGCCAGTGCTAGCATCTGAACCACAAACAAGAAGCTGATGGAGTGAACTGGGAGTGTTGAGAGGCATTGAAATCTCAAAGCCCACCCAGTAATGATGTTCTCTAGCAAGGCCACAACTCCTAAGCCTCCACAAATAGTACCACCCACTGGGGCCCCAGCGTTCAAATGCCAGAGACTGTGGGGCACATTCTCATTCAAAGCACCGCGAGGCCCATTAGAAAGACGCACAAAGGATATGGGTAAGCCTTTCACAGAGGAGTAACTAGAAAAGACCATTCCCTGTCTGAAGAAATTCAGTCTCTTGGACTGGAGAGATGGCTCAGAGGTTAAGAGTACCAACTGTTCTTCCAGAGGTCCTGAGTTCAATTCCCAGCACCCACATGGTGGCTCACAACCATCTGTAATGAGATCTGGCACCCTCTTCTTTGCACATAATAAATAAGTAAATCTTTAAAAAAAGAAGGAAGAGGAGGAGGAGGAGGAGGAGGAGGAGGAGGAGGAGGAGGAGGAGAAGAAGAAGAAGAAGAAGAAGAAGAAGAAGAAGAAGAAGAAGAAGAAGAAGAAGAAGAAGCAGCAGCAGCAAAGAAGCAATCAGGAAAATTTAGACATAGTCCACAAAGAAATAATAGTGCTTGTCAGCTGCAGAGGCCTGGTCACCATGAGACCTGCTTAGCAAGGCCTGGGAAACAAGTTCTATTAAGAATTGCACCGGGCAGTGGTGTAATCCCAACACTCTTGGGAGGCAGAGCCAGGAGGATCTCTGTGAGTTCGAGGCCAGCCTGGTCTACAGAGTGAGATCCAGGACAGACACCAAAACTACAGAGAAAAAAAAAAAGAATTGCTGATAATGGAAATTCGCACAGGGATCCTGTGTGAAGCTAATCTCTCCAGGAAGTCCCATGCTGCTTGTGAGAACACAGTCCAAAGCCTTGGCTGTGGAGGAGGGACTGACTCCCTGGAAAAGTTTAACCTCACAGACTGAGCATAACTTAGCTCCCAGCTACACATGCACTTTCCTCGGCTTGTGTTTCGTCTTTTTCATAAACTGTAACCTTGCTACAGGCAAGACTGAGAGACCAAGACTTTTCCTCTCTGGCTCAAACTGTAAATGAACCAATCAATCCATTTTCTTTCACTAATTCCTGTCTCTGGTTGGTCAGTGAACAGGGGAGCTGTTTCTCCAATTATAAAATCACTTTCTTGTTATTTGTTTGTTTGTTTTTTGAGACAGTTTTTCTATGTAACCCTGGCTGCCTGGAACTCACTCGGTAGACCAGGCTGACTTTGAATTCTGAGATCCGCCTACCTCTGCCACTGAGGACTGAGATTAAAGGCGTGAGCCACCATAGCACAACAAAAAAACAAAAAAACAAACAAACAAAAGTCTTCAGTAACATCACTTTTTCATAAAAAAAAATTTATATTTGTAGGTAAGGTGAAAGATATACATGCCTTATCCTCTAACGATGTGTCTGAAGTAAATAATGTTGGAAAAGGGAATATTTCCAGAGTCGCACAAACAATAAAGCAAAAGTAACTGAGTGAGGTGGTTTAGTTTTTCAACAGGAAGCAAAAGGATCCAAACTGGGCAAGCAAGGACACAGAGCGGGGTGTCCACGGTCTCTCAGTTTTTATCCTGATGCAGGATGGTAACTGGGTCTCCTCAACCCCGGGAGCTTGACCTCACAATTCCACACAATTGGCTCATTCATAACCAATGGGAACAGGAAGGGTGTGACGGAATCAAGTCTTGGGAACTTCTGGCATCCAGGGTTAGAGCAAACAGGCACACACACACACACACACACACACACACACACACACACACACACACAAGGTTTCACAAGACCAGAGCGGTGTTTGGAGTTCTGGCCCTTGGCAGGCCAGCCGTTGTTGATAAAGACTGCTTCTCACAAACAGCCTAGAAATGGTCTTGTCCCTTTGTTCCAGGAGACATCCAAGACGGCTCTGAGGGGCGCTGCTCACAGTAACAAAGGCTGCACTGTCTGGTGACAGTGAGGAGCGGAGACGCTGCTATATTTACTGCTGGATAATTTGTCACTGGGGAGGCTGGGTGAACTGTGATTACACACATCAATAAGACAGAGCCCACAAATGATGACAGGGGAATAAATCATCGACCGGAACAGTGTGAGGTCCTATTTACACATGTTCAAAAGCAGGGAGTCCTACAGCTTCTCAGAGGAACCCTTGTGGGGAAGGGGGAAGAGATAGAGGAAGAGTGACTGACTTCCACGATGCCTGGCACAAAGCAAGGGGTTTGCTGGGACAGGGAATGTTCGGTGCTAACACTGAGACAGTCGTGGGTAAACACCAGGAGGCCATCTCCAGGCACAGGGTTTGAAGAGACCAGTCATGTTTTGATTCCTTACCATTGGGATGTGAGGACAAGGATTTTTTATTTATTTGGTTGGTTGTCTTTGTTTATGTATGTGTTTGGCCAGCACATATGCCTGTGCATCACATGTGTGCCGGATGCCTTCAGAGGCCAAAAGATGGCCCCAGATCCCTTGGAACTGGAGTGGAAGATGGTTGTAAGCAGTCGTATGGATGCTGGGAATTGAACCCGGGCAAGGGCAGCCAGTGCTCTAAACCACTGAGCAATCTCACCAGTGCTTGTATTGTGTTGTCAGTGCTGTCATTTGGACCTTTAGAACATGCATGCATGCTACATAAGCTTTTATGTGTGTTATTATTTAGCATTTTTTGAAAACAAAGCCATCTGACTCACCAAGCCTGAGCAATAGGAACGTGTGCAGAAGACTTCCGAGCCACAGAACTGGAGGACAGCAAACAGGAGCTGCCTTACATGTGGTCATATGTGACGTGGTCCCTGAAAATGGTCGTGTAGGCCAAGCTTCAAGTGATTCAAACCAGCTAGTGTCATCAAGAGACCTGAATGTGATCCTGTGTGGCTTTGCTTGCTAATTAAAACTAGGGGGAAAGTTAATGGTAGCAAAGTATTCCAGATTTCCAAAGTGCACTGGGGACATGAAAGTTTTCAAATCTGCTAAAAATGATTCTACTAATTGCTACCAAGTGCTAAGACACACTGCGTTGAAAAGAGGTCTATATCTGAAAAAGGATAACACACCCACCCTGTCGCCTTCCAGGTGCTGATGCACGTGAGGCTGAGGAGAAGCTGTGGATGAGGGGAGGGGACAGGGAACTGATGCTTCCCACTCTTACCCACCCCAAGAAACTTGTGACAAGGAACAGAGACAGCCATCGACTTCACATTCCAAAGCTGGGGAAACTGGAGCCAGGAAGGTAAAGGGATAAACGCAGGAAGTGTTCCCCTTGAAGGAAGAATGTGACAGAAGCCAGGCGGTCAGCCCATTCAAAGTAGGAAGTGTTGGAAGATTGGTCAACGGATTCCCAAGTTCTGAGGAAGAATGCTTTCTCTCCTTAGATGGGGCAACATAGTCTTAGGAAAATATCGCTTGTGTTCAAAGATACTGGAACCTTTGCTGGACCTCGAAGCCAGAGTTAATAATACATATTGATGAGGTCATTTAAGATTTAAGGCTGCTAGTCTCCTATGTATTCAGTCTGTTTAACCTGCCTTTAAGAGAACAGTGTAAGCAGGCGGTGGTAGTATACATGTTAATCCTAGCACTCGGGAGGCAGAGGCAGGCAGATCTCTGAGTTCAAGACCAGCCTGGGCTACAGAATGAGTTCCAGAACAGCCAGGGCTACAGAAAGAAATCCTGCCTTGGAAAAATCATAAGGGGGTGTGGGAGACAGCAATGTAAAAACAAGCCTTACATTTCCTATGTAATCAGCTTCTACAACCTAAGCTGATGTGTAACTTTAAGTTATGTACTCTTCCATACCCTGACCCAGAGGGATGCATGAGTATATATGTGTGTGTTATGGTGATAAATTGCTAAAAATTGCAAACATGTCAAAAGAAACCTTGAACAACAAATACCCACTATAAATCCTGGAAAGGGCATATGATATAGCTTGATACAGAATGCTATATCCATATGCTCTTTCAGTTGGAATCAGTGACTTACGCCCTTGTGAAACTCTAAGACTTCTGTAAAACATTCCCCATTCCTTCCCCATGTGATGCTTTCTGCGCTGTTCAATAAATGCAGAGCAAAGTCCTTTTATTGGGGACACAGACAGAGGGACAATAGTCATACTCCATACAGGCATGATAGGCACACAACAGACAAATTACAGACAAGCCAGAAACTACACGTTTGAGACAGACAGAAGACACAGGGTGAAGAGTGGAGACTTCACACTTGAGCTAGTTCTTGGTCCAATTTCTCCAAGAGGAAACACTTTGGTTTATTTTCTTAATGTGATACTGCCGAATTTTGGTGCCTCTAAGGTAATCACTAATGTATTTAATCTGTTAATTTAGCTATCTTTTTATGCTTGAGCTAGACAGCTGAGAAGCCAAATCCCAAAGAAGCATTTATAGAGCACCAACTGGATACTGGCTGGTTTGGTGCTTTGGTTTAATACTTTCTGTTAAGACTCCTGGATAGCAAGGAGAGTCTCCAGAGAAACAGAACTCATGGGATGTTTTATGAGATGGAAAGGGATTTATTATAAGGAAATGTCTCACACAGTTATGTAAACTGGCAAGTCTAGAATCTGCAGGGGGCATGGTAGGCTGGAGACACAAAAGACTCAAGGCTGTGTGGTTCCACTTACAGCTAATGGGCTGGAGATATTCCCTGATGAGGAAGAAGGAGCCACACTGTAGCTGATGTCTGTGAGCACTGTACGTGAGAGGAAATTTCTCGTTCGGAATAAGCCAGGCTTTTTTCTATTTGAATCTCAAGTTGCTTGGCGAGGTCCACCCACAGGGCCCAAGGGATCTGCTTTACTTAAAGTCTATCAGCCAAACATATCCTCGCCTCATGAAAACACCCACAAAAATGTCTGACTATCAGGACACGCCTGGCGCAGCCAAGCTGATGTAAAATTAATGAGCATGCATCTGAAAGGTGAATATTGACCTAATTTTACATGCGGGGAGACCCAGGCTAAAAGTAGCTGATTGGAGCTGATTGAAATTCAGCCCTGTCTCTCTAACTCCAAAAAATTGGGAATGTGGAAAGAATTGTTGACTGTGACCTTGAGAAAAAGCCCAGGTCTCCATCCCTACACTGATCACTCTCAAACGTGTATTCAATCAACTCACTGCTGTGTGAGGCCCTACTGTCTGTTCAGTAAGCAGGAAATTAAAATACCATTTTGGAGGCAAGGGTAAAGTTGTAAAATATGTGACAGGTCTTTTCTGTGGCACAGGCACTGAGGCCAGGCTCAGCCAGCTCCACCACTCCCACACCCAGCCACACCAGAAGCAGGGGGCCAGGACCAAGACCAGGCTCTTTCTCATCTCTCCTCTGAGACTTCCCCTCACAGGTCACCGCGGATGATCTCAGAGAAAGCTAAGCAGTCATATTTTGGACTGAGCACTGAAATCAATCTCCTTGCCCAGGGGGATTACTCCTGAGGTCCCCTGAGGCAGGCACGGGTGTTTCAAAGCCCTTTTTGCAGCAGGAGGGAGGCAAAGTGCTCTCTTAGGATAACCCAGCAAGGCAGAAAGTCCTAGAGCAAGTTCAGCCCTGTCATGAATGCTCCAGGCACAGAGCCTGCTGGGTGTCCCTAACTCTGTCCTGAATTCAGGTTCCACCATTCAGGAGCCACGACTCCTTCCCAGGGTTCTTAGGTCCCACCTGGCACCTGCCTCCACCCTCCCTAGGGACTACAGAACCACTAGTGACACCTAGTGGGCAGCCTCTGCAGCCGAAAGCCAGAACCTCTGGTTTCTATCCTGGAGGTGCGGGATCTGGACCCTTAGGCACAGAAAGTCCTCAGGGAGTTCGTGGGGTCTGTCTGGAGAAAGATCCCCGGGGCAAGAGAAAAAAAAGTGGATTAGAGTTCATGATGCCCTTAGCCTAATCTGTGACTGTGAAAGGAATGTGGCCATCACTCTAAGCTGCCAGGGACACCCTGGTTTTCGGTCTTTCCTTGTCCCCAGACCCTGGAAAAGGGCCAAGTCCTCTGAGCCTCACAGCAGGTTTCTCTGTCCATTGTTCAGAGCCCTCCAATGTCAGACGTGACTAATATGATTATGACTAGCTTAATTATGATTAGCTTCTAGCTAGGAATGGAGGCACGCACCAGGGAGCAGAGGCAGGAAGATCAATACTCTGGGGCCAGTCTGGAATGCCTAGTGAGTCCCCGATCAGCCTGGGACACAGTGAGACCGGCTGACACAAAATAAGTCATGCCTTCAGCAGCACCAGCCCCACTTCAAGGGCTCAGACACAGACGACAGAAGCCTCCAAAGTCACAGAGTCCAAGAGGGCGGTGCGGAACTAGAGCTAGGGAAATGGTTGCCTGGGTACCCTACACGCTTTTATTCCGTTGGCTTTCTTAAGCTGGAAGAAAGGGTAGGCAGTTGGGCTGACCTGTCATCTTGTCACGCTTCACCAGCAGGGAGGCATGGAGGGACAAAGGGGTGAGTGACACAGGTTTGGCTACAGCTTGCCCAGATGCCACTCATGGGGCCTCCCTCCCTGAACACAGCCGCGTGGACACGTGCCAAGCTGTGCTTAAGCCTCGGAGGTAAGACAAGGCACATCTCCCTCCTCACTTTCTCTTCAAACTTCAAAGAAGAAATGCTTGGTGACAGTGAGGACTCTGATGCAGGCTGAGGGGAGGAACCTGTGGGAGACAGGCGAGGCAGTTTTAAAGGCCACTGGATTGAACACCAAAGCTAATTATCCCTTGGAGACACCACATGCCTGTTAGGTGCTAGGCACCATTCCCAGTGCCCAGGACACAGCTGTGAGCACAGAACTCTCCCCTCCCACCTCTTCTTCCATGGGTAGTCATGACCCTCAGTACATAACAGTGGCTGCAGGCCAGCCCTGTCTTGGCCCATCCTATTCTGTCTTGATGGGTATAGTACTCCTCATCAGGTTCCCAATGGTCCCTATGGTAACTGATCAGGCCTCTGGTCTTGCTGGCTTACTGTCTTAGTTAGGGTTTCTATTGCTGAGAAGAGGCACCAAGACCACAGCAACTCTTATAAAGAAAACATTTCATTGGGGTGGTTCACTTACAGTTCAGAAGTTCAGTACATTATCATCATAATGGGGAGCATGGCGGCCAGACAGATGTGGTGCTGGAGAAGTAGCTGAGAGTCCTACATCTTGCAGGCAACGGGAATTCAACTGAGACACTGGGTGGTATCCTGAGCATAGGAAACCTCAAAGCCCGCTCCCACAGTGGCACACTTCCTCTGACAAGGCCACACCTGCTGTGGATATCGCTCTGTATAAATAAAATGCTGTTTGGCCAGTGGCCAGGCAGGAAGTATAGGCGGGACAAGAGAGAAGAGAAATCTGGGAGGTAAAGGCTAGGGTGGAGATATACTGACAGCCACCATCATGATTTAAGATAGAAGAAGTAGATAACAAGAAGCTTGCCATGGCCATACAGTTTGTAAACAATGTAAGTTTCTGTGTTTACTTGGTTGGTTCTGAGCGTTTATGGGCCTGGCGAGTGAGAGAGGTTTGTCCTGACTGTGGGCCAGGCAGGAGAACTCCAACTACACACACCCATTCCAGCAAAGCCACACCTCCTCACAGTGCCACTCCCTAGCAGATTATGGAGGTCAGTTACTTTCAAACTACCACGGCACTCACCTTCTCTGTGTGTGCACTCACCTTCTCTGTGTGTGCACTCACCTTCTCTGTGTGTGCACTCACCTTCTCTGTGTGTGCACTCCAGAAGTAGATGGAGCAGGTGAGCCTCACTCGGAGAACTGATATGAGACGAACCAGCGTCTGAAACCTCTGGTCACTATTCTAAATCCTGCAGACAGGCATGTGCTGCTTAATGTCCCTTGATTCTAGACTTAAGAAGGAGCCACATGTCTCCTCATCCCCTGTAGTAAATACAGAAATAGCAGGGTGCACCTACGGTAGAAGAGAAACTATGGAAACTGCTAGGGAAACACGGGAAGGACACAGAAACGTGTCTAGGAGCATGGACTGGTCACCCTGGGGAAACTCACAGTGGGAGGGCTTCTGGGGAGCAACCTTCAAAGCAACAGGAGTGCTGCCCTCACTCAGCCTGGGACGCTTCAAGGCGCCGAACTACTCTGCTGACATCATTGCCCACTGTTCTTCCTAGCTAGGTGGGTCTCACAGCACACTGTGTGTGGCTCAGCTTATTGGAAAGTTTGTCCGTAGCCTGCTGCTGCTACTGCCACGGCCACGGCCACGGCCATGGTCACTGAAGCACCACCTACCCCCAGGTCCCTCCTTTTCATGTGCTCACTTGCTTCCTGCCTTAAAGAACCAGTGTCTGTGGGCCCAGGCACACTGAAGATGTGCTGGCTGGCAATAAGCTGTGTTCCAGGCCACAGTCATAGGAACCCAATCTGTGTTCCAGGCCACAGTCATGGGAACCCGAATCTGTGTTCCAGGCCACAGTCATGGGAACCCGAATCTGTGTTCCAGGCACAGTCAGCCATATTGTAACAGGGCCCCAGACCTCAGCACAACTGACTCCATGATGGGAGTGCTATTCAGGGTCTAAGACTCAGCAGGGAGACAGCACCACCTGCCAAAACTGAAAACAAAGACCTCGCCCATCAGTGTCTATAGTTCTGGGAAAGTCTCTAAGTGCACCAACCTTGCTTTTTGGTTTCTGTAGCTCCACTTGTGGCTCTCTTGTTGGCTGAAGTTTGTCAAGCAGAACATGGCTTTTGTGATTAAAATCTCACCCAAGAAAGGCTCAGTGCTACACTGGGGTCCCTGTCACCCAGTGCAGTCACCAGTCAGCTAATAGAGACTTTCTACTGGCTTAAACCCACGCCCAAGCAGTCTTCTCTGGTAAATACCCCCACAACATTTCTGGAGGTGCCACAGAGATGCCCAGGGCAAGACCTCAAGACACCAGGGGGGTCTCAGAACCCCTCAGATCAAAGAAGGGTGCTGTGGTCAGGGAGTTCCTAGGGGGCACACAGCCTGAGGTCCAGGTCCCCAAGATTCCCTTTGATTAATTGCTGTCTTATGGAGGAATTTGATTCCTCCACCCCAAAAGGAAATAAATCATCTGAAAGTCACCTCCAGAGGTAAGTCTGCTTAGGGCGCCTTCTGTTTGGATGCATAGGAGAGGTCAGACATGGCTGCTGATCCCGTGTCCCAGATCCATGTGAGACATCACTGGATCCCTCTGCCTGTTCAGGTGTATGAATGTGTAGTGGCCATCCCTGGTTGTGTGTGTGTGTGTGTGTATGTGTGTGTGTGTGTGTGTGTGTGTGTGTGAAAGAGAAAGAGGAGGTGAGGGAGCACAAACACATGCAACTGTGAGGAGAGGATCTCACATTCTTAGCTGATATAGAAAGCATCTTATAGGACCCTGGAGTAGATCACCACCACCACCCATTCACATTCACCCAGACCAAATGCAGCTTGTTGGAAAACAGGGGTTTCAAAGACATAAAGAGATATAATTAGTCGAGGCAAAGTCACACTGGATTCAAATGGAACATAAATCCAGTAACTGACGTCTTTTTTATTTTATTGAAAAGGTTTCTTTTCACTTTACATACCAACCACAGTTGCCCTCCCTCCCTTCCTCCCACTCCCTCCCATTCCCCACCCCCCACCCCCATCCACTCCTCAGAGAAGGTAAGGCCTCCCATGGGAGTCAACGAAGTCTGGCATAATAAGTTGAGGCAGGACCAAGCCCCTCCCCCTGCATCAAGGTTGAGCAAGGTATTCCCTCCATAGGGAATGGACGCCACAAAGCCAGTTCATGCACTAGGGATAAATCCTGGTCCCACTGCCAAGGGCCCCACAAACTGCCCAAGTCACACAATTGTCACCCACATTCAGAGGGCCTAGTTCGGTCCCATGCAGCTCCTCAGCTGTCAGTACAGAGTCCGTGAGCTCCCACTAGCCCAGGTCAGCTGTCTCTGAGTTTCCCCCATCATGCTCTTGACCCTCCCCTTGCTCATATAATCCCTCCTTCCTCTCTTCAACTGGACTCCACAAAAGCTCAGCCCAGTGCTTACCCGTGGATCTCTGCATCTGCTTCCATCAGTTACTGGATGGAGGTTCTATGATGACAAATAGGGTAGTGACCAATCTGATTACAGGAGGACAGTTCAGGCACCCTCCCCACTATTGCTAGGAGTCTTAGCTGGAGTCATCCTTGTGGATTCCTGGGAATTTCCCTAGCACCAGGTTTCTCCTTAGCCCCATAATGGCTCCCTCTATCAAGGTATCTCTTTCCTTGCTCTCCCTCCCTGCCCCTCCCCAGAGTCCACCATCCCATTCCCTCATGTTCTCATCCTCCATCCTCTCCCCCTACCCCCCCCCCACTCCCACCCCACCACCAGTTTGCCCAGGAGATCTTATCTATTTCCCCTTTCTAGGGCAATCTATGCATGACAACTTTTTTTTAAAGATTTTTTATTATGTACACAGTGTTCTTCCTGCATGCCAGGAAAGAGCATTATAGATAGTTGTAAGCCATCATGTGGTTGCTAGGTATTGAACTCAGGACCTCTGGAAGAGCAGCCAGTGCTCTTAACCTCTGAGCCATTTCTCCAGCACAACTGACATCTTTTAAGGAAAAGAAGGTGGATATTTGGGCGCAAGAGAGGCAGGGAAGAAGCCACACAACCATACAGACAGGAATGAAGTATGGCACCTACAGGCCAGGATGGACCAAGCAGGGTGGTCACCACCCGCAGCCTG
Organism: Onychomys torridus; assembly: GCF_903995425.1. NCBI lineage: Eukaryota > Metazoa > Chordata > Mammalia > Rodentia > Cricetidae > Onychomys > Onychomys torridus. The sequence continues at coordinate 104,336,702 of NC_050444.1, read as the reverse complement.
GAGGGAGCATGGAGTGGGTCTCCACAGGTCTCTAGAAGGCATAAATCCTAAAGACATGATATTGTCATATGCTTTTATTCTAAAATACAGAAGAATAAACTAGGTTTGTCTCAGACACTCCCTTTAGGAGCTGTTTGTCTCCCAGCAATGAGCATCCACAATCATGAGAAGGTATGTGTAGAAATGCAAAGTTCTGGAAGCTCCTTTATTTATTTATCTATGTATTGTTAGTTTTGTTTGTTTTGAGACGGGGTCTTTCTGTATAGCACTGGCTGTCCTGGAACTCACTATGTAGACTAAGTGGCCTTGAACTCACAAAGATCCACCTGCCTCTGCCACCCCAGTGCTGGGATTAAAGGTGTCGGCTACCACAACCTACAGAAGATTCTCTTCAGGGGACAAAGTCAGGGAGCTCAGAACACACCAGGAAGAAGGCAAGGGGAGAACAGGCCCCGAATCCGCAGCAGCTGGGAGCACTTAGAGTAGGTGTGCTGGGTGTTCTTTCCCAACACTGCGGAACAGCTGTAACAGCAGTAAGCAGTATCCTGTCTTAGCCGGATGTGTGTTGACGTGTCTCTCCTGTATGAATGAGGCTGTCAATCTCAGAGGACTAAAAAGTAACCTCAGTTAACAGCACTCACTGTCCTTACAGAGGATGGGGTTCTATTCCCAGCACCCACACAATCCTCCATAACTCCAGTTTCTGGGGAATCAGACACCCTCTTCCGGTCCCCTGAAGGCACTGGGCACACCTTCAGGCAAAACACTCACACACATAAAATAAATAAAGTTTAGGCTGGGCGGTGATGGCACATACCTGTAATCCCACCACTCGGGAGGTAGAGGCAGGTGATCTCTGAGTTCGAGGCCAGCCTGGTCTACAGAGCTAGTTCAGGACAGGCTCCAAAGCTTCAGAGAAACCCTGTCTCGAAAAACCAATAAATAAATAAATGAATCTATCTATCTATCTATCTATCTATCTATCTATCTATCTTATAAAAACAAATAAACAACAACAAATAAACCTCTCGATAAACCAGGTGATGCACACTCGTAATCCCAGCCTCTGAAGGGGGTGGCGAGGCAGGGCAAGAGGATCAGAAATTCCGGGTCATCCTGGACTTTACATGAAGTAATATTGAATTTAAGGTCAGGGTGACCTACATGAGACCATGTCAGATAGGTAGATAGATTTGTGGATGACAGACAGACAGAGTTGGTTTTACATACAGAAGTGTATTTATTTTTAAAATTCTAAAAAGATCCAATACCTTAGGCCATGAAAAATGAGTTGCTGAGGAGAGAGAGGAGGGAATGAAGGCAGAAAGATGGCTGGAAAAAAAAAAAAAAGCCAAGGAAACATGCACGTGCCCTGAAAATTTGTCAACAGACTTGAGACATTGAGTTTGGAGACAAATAGGCACAGCTGATGGCAATACCACATATTGTCACAAGGTGGCGCGGCTACTCCATTGGTTTCTCTCCACCCGTCTGGCCCAGTGGTTGCATTGTTCACAGAATAACTAGCAAATACTATTATGCCATCTTGCTTTATTTTTTTCTTCTCCTTCTTTCTTTTTTCTTCCTTTCTTTCTTTCCTTTTTCTTTCTTTCTCTCTTCCTTCCTTTCTTTCTCTTCCTCTCTTTTCTTTTCCTTCTTTTCTTTCTTTATTCCTTTCTTTTACATTTTTATTCTGTGCTTCTCATCTTGTCTTCTGCTGTTCACACATACACTGGGTGTCATTAGCCAGAGATGATCAGAGACAAAAGTGCCACTTGAGACAAAGCAGGAGGGGGCTGCCAGAACCCTAAAGAGTGACGGAGGCCTGGTACAGGCAGCCCTGGATACGCCCACAGGCTGAGGCAGGAGGATCACTTGAGGGCATTCTAACATTGTAGCCCAGCTAGGGAAATACCATGTATTCCTGCCTCCATGCTACTCTTTCAAAAAACAAAAACAAAAACAAAACAAAAACCAGCCCTAACCAGAATGGAGAATGACATGCAGAAACTGTATTTTTAAATTATAGAAGAATTTGACAGTATGAAATTTCTAAGTAGAAAACATGAGAGATCTAAAGCCACATCCCAGGTTAAGGGCTGTCCAGACCGTACACGTGGAAAAAGGTCTTGCAGAGAAGTCAGTTTCCACTTGGTTCGGGACTCCCTGGCCTGCCCCTCTCCATTCTTATTTGGTCCTTGAAGGTCTTTAAATGTACCATATAGTCCTTTTTCTGTGGAGGTAGGGGTGGGTTTTTTGTTTGTTTGTTTGTTTTTTGTTTGTTTGTTTGGTTGGTTGGTTTGGTTTGTTTTTCGAGAAAGGGTTTCTCTGTGTAACAGACCTAGTTGTCCTGGAACTCAATTTGTAGACCAGACTGGCCTCGAACTCACAGAGATCCACCTGCTTCTGCTTCCCTAGTGTTGGGACTAAGGGTATGCACCACCACACCTGGCCAGTGCTTCTTAATTAACACTTAATAATTGTACATATTTATGAAGCACACCATGATAATGCATGTATATGGCATGTACCAACTAAACCACAATATCTAGCATTTCTGTCACACTGAACATCTAACATTTCTTTGTGCTAGGAGCCTGAGACTTCCTCTCCAGTTCTTTAAGAAATGTGTAATAAACTGTTGTAACTACCTTCCCCATGCTGTGCCATGGGCATTAGAAATACCCCTAGTGTACAGTTATCCACTCTGTGCCCCCAATCCCACCCTTTCGTGTTAGTTAGCTCTCTGTAGCACTAACAGATTGCTTAGGGAACAAAATGAGGAAAGACTGGGGACCCAGCCTCCAGGAGTCCACTGGCTCTCACTTTGGGCATTAGGTGCTAGAGAAGCTGCCTGCCTCGTGTTGGGCGGCAAAGACTGGGAGGAAAGGGCTCCAGGCAGAATATTCTCCCAGGGAGCACCCTCAGTGGCTGCTTCCTCCCACTGGACCCTACCTCCCCAAAATGCCACCAAATTGTGAATCTATCAGTGTGTAATTCACGGATGAAGTCAGAGACCTCGTGATCCAGTCCCTTCCCAAAGTCCTCCTAGCCCACAGCCACGCCTGGAACAGTTTCCAGATCAAGCCACAACAGCTGGGGCCTCCAGTGGCCTCTGGTGGCTGCTGTCCTTTACTACTCTTTTAAGACACTGGTTTAGTTTTTCCCTGTAGCTCTGGCTGTCCTGGAACTCACTCTGTAGACAGGCTGACTTAGAACTCAGAGATCTGCCATCTTCTGCCTCCAGAGTTCTGGGATTAAAGGCATGCACTACCACCATCTGACTTCTTCTTCTTCTTCTTCTTCTTCTTCTTCTTCTTCTTCTTCTTCTTCTTCTTCTTCTTCTTCTTCTTCTTCTTCTCCTCCTCCTCCTCCTCCTCCTCCTCCTCCTCCTCCTCCTCCTCCTCTTCCTCCTCCACCCAGGAACTTGCAATATTTGTCTTTCCTTATGTGCCTGGCTTTTTTCACTTAACCTAATGTCCTCTAGATCCATCGAGTGCCATAAGTGGCAAGGTTTCATTCTTTCATATGGAATAATAATATCCTCCTCCGTTTCTGTACCACATATTCTTTATGTATTCATCCATCACAGGACGCAATCAATGGTTGATCCTTTATCCTGGCAGTTGTAAACAGTGTTGTAATGGAGTTGGGAGCATGGGGGGGGGGGGCTCCCTGGCATATTGATCTCACTTTGTTTGCAATGCCTGGTCTCCTGTTAGAGTCTATTTTAAAATTCCATTTTATTTGTTTGGGGGTAGTAGTGGTGGTGGTGGTGGCGGTGTGCATGAGGAGGCCAGAGGACACTCCGCAGGAGTCTTTTTTACCATGTGGACCCTGGGGATTGAACTCTGGTCCGTAGCCTTGACAGCAGATGCCTTTGCCCACTGAGCCATCTCACCAGCCCCTCACAGTGGCATCTTACTGTAATGCATATCTGTGGGTTTTAATCCTTTTCTTTCTTTTACTTCTCTTGATTCTTTTTTCTTCCAGAAAAGCTCTCACTGTGTGGCCCCGGCTAGCCTGAACTTGCAGCAATCTTTCTGCCTAGGCCTCTCAGACAGTAGGATTATAGGCATGCAACACTATCCCCAACTGTGATCAAAAGTCATGAAACATCCCTAGAAAAGAAAAGAGTCAGGGAGGCTGGAGAGATGGCTCAGAGGTTAAGAGTACCTGCTGTTCTTCCAGAGGTCCTGAGTTCAATTCCCAGCACCCACATAGTGGCTCACAACTATCTGTAATGAGATCTGACACCCTCTTCTGTGTACATAATAAATAAATCTTAAAAAAATAAAATAAAAAAGAGGCTGAGGATGTAGCTCTGGGATAGAGTGCTTGTCTAGTGCATACAAGGCCCTGGGTTACACCCCCTAGCACATACAAGGCCCTGGGCTAAACCCCTAGCACATACAAGGCCCTGGGCTAACCCTAGCACCTTTTAACTTGTCTGCCTTAAGGAGAGGAGTTAGACCCCAACTCTGGTCTTTTGAAACAGAGGACAGGGAACCTGTAGAATTTCTGTCTCCTCCAGCCAGATTCATACAGACTGCAAGGATCCCAGGGTACACTATGCACTGTTTCCTGGACACAGAGCCCCCCTTCCCCAGCTTCTGTTCCCCCTACCCAGCCTCTTACCCAGTCTCTGTCCCCAATATACAGCCTTTTCCTTAGCCACTGTCCCCACTACCCAGACTCAAGAGAGACTGGGACCCATTTTCAGGATCAAAGGACCAATCTCAGAACCAGAAAGGAGTCAGATCCTTGCTGAGCTTTGCCACAGAGGGATTCTTATCAAGGGGGGGGGCGTGGCTCCTAAGGACATCATTCCCCAGGAAATCACAGGCAGGGACATTGCCCTAGAGAGAAGACCCAGCTCCATCAGACATAGCAAGGCTCCAGGGCCACAAGCATCTCTTCCTGTTAACCAGAGAAAGGTCTAAAGAGCCCATTCCAAGGAGTTCTAGCAGTCCATCCTCTCTGGTGGTCATCTAATCTAACCTTGATGACCAATGAGTCCGTACACTGAAATCACTGTCACAGCAAGTTATAACAGTAAGTAGGTAGATGCAGGTGCTGCCACTAAAGTCACTGTTTTGAAGTGTCACAAGATGTTGCCTCCAGTAACTGCCTGAAATGTAGTGAGCTATCATCTGTGTAAGATGGCACATGGCATATCGCAGAATTTTTAATCAATACACACTGCTGTTCAGTAGTCTGTGCTTAGGACATTTAGGTATGCTGGTTCCACAGCTCAGAAGTCAGCAATGAACTGTATACTTCTTTGAGCACGTGTGGTCACCGATGCCCAGACCTCTCATAATAGACTCAGGCAAACACACTGTGCTCTGCAACCCATGAGCTGCATGCTTGCTCTGTGAGCGGTGACTCCTGCCTGAAACCCAAGCATTCGGGAGCCTGAGGCATAATGATTGTCCCAAATCTGAGGTCAGCCTGGGCTACAGAGTGCTCTGGGCCAGCCTAGGCTACAACATGAGAGCCCGTCTCAAGGGAGGGAGGAAGGGAAAAGTCCATTCTCATGATAGATACTTCAGAAATGATTTTGATGATCCGGGCATGGTGGCTGTCTTAGTGACTTTTCTGTTGCTGAGATAAAACGCCATGATCAAGGGAACTTAGAAAAGAAAGCATTCCACCGTGGAGCACGCCTTTAATCCCAGCACCCGGAGGCAGAGGCAAGCGGATCTTTGTGAGTTCGAGGCCAGCCTGGTCTACAGAGCAAGATCCAGGAAAGGCACAAAGCTACGCAGAGGAACCCTGTCTCAAAAAAAAAAAAAAAAAAAAAAAAAAAAAAAAGAAAAGAAAGAAAACGAAAGAAAGAAAAAGAAAAAGGAAGCATTCCATTGTGCCTACAATTCCAGAGAGTTATAATCCATGATGATGGAGCAAAGGCAGAGTAGCAGCTGAGAGCTCACATCTTGATCCACATGCAGGAGGCAGAGAGAGTGCCCTGGGGATGGCAGGAGATTTTTTTGAAACCTTAAGCCTGCCCACAGTGACACACCTCCACCAAGGCCACACCTCCTTATCCTTCCCAAGCAGTTCCACCAACTGGGGACCAAGTATTCAAACATATGTGCCTATGGAGGCCATTCTCCTTCAAACCACCACCTTGTGATCCTACTGGGAGGTAGAGGCAGGAGGATCAGAATTTCAGGGTCATCCTCAACTGTATATGTAAGTTCAAGACCAGGCTGGGCTTCATGAGGTTCTGTCTAAAAGACATGGGGGAAGGAGAACAAGCTAATGAATGGGTTAACAGGATGGCTCAGTGGGCAAAGGCACTTACTACCCAAGCTTGGCAACCCATGTTCAAGTCCTGGAACCCACAGGAAGGTGGAAGCAGAGATCGTCTCCACAGTGGGAGGGCCACCATTCATACACACGTCATACATACATACAAGCACACACAGATAATAATGATAAAGATGTTTAAAGAGAAAATCATTTCAGAAATAGATACTTATACATATTTATTCACAGAAAGTGCCAGTTATTGGCTTCAATATTAAACATGATTATCAGAGTTCAAAAAAAGCATAAAGTGCAAAAGGTCTATAAATTCCCCCAGAGCAATGATTAATGCTACCTCCACCAGGGAACATACCACCCATACTCAGCACACCCTACATAAAAGTATAAAGCATGGTATATATCTGAAAATACTCTATTTACTTGGATTACATATTATGGTTATAAAATAGTTTTCAATCTCACTTGACACATAGGAAAAGACACAAGCCCTTTGGAGTAACGGCCATGTTTTAAAGTCTGCAGGATAAAAATGTCGATAAAATTGATTGAGAATCCCAGTCTGGCCGGAGGTGTGTCTTTGGCCAGTGGGATCAACAGCACCCAGGTCAAGTCCTGGTTAGGAAGAATCCAAGTTCAGCTAGAGAAAGGAATGGGGAGAGAGGCCCTGGCTGGCCAAGCTCCAGCCCTTGCCTGTACGTACCCCAGACACACATGTTAGCCATCAGACCTGAGGGAAGAAGAGCTGGAAAGGTTCAAATCCCAGTGCTGGCTCAGGGTGGGGGTGGGGAGGAAGTGACTTGTGAGGGAAGCTTCAGTCACCTGAGAAACCCAACCAATAGAATGGGTGGCAGTATTTTTACAAAGCCCATGTGTGACAACCGTTCAGCTCTGTCCCTCAACACAACAGCGTTGACCCATAATGACTGTTGTAGGCACTTTTCACTGGATAGGCCCCCACTTCTGCCCACACAGGTCATGCTACAAATGGTGACAGATGGAATAAGCTCTGCTGAAGAGCTGGTTTTGGCATCATGGGCACTAAAGGGAGGAGTTCTTCTCCTAAGAATCAACAATGGATCAGAACTGTAAAATCAGGGACAGAGATGATCGCTTGGTAACATTCTTGGCTTTCTATGTCCTGAGGTCTCGGGCAGATTTGGAACAGAACAGAGTCTGACACCATGCTGGTAGGTGGCCATGACCTCACTCATCAATGTCAACCCTGCCGGAAGGGAGAGGATCCTAGACGGCACATCAGTTAGTGAATTCAACTTGTTTCTCCCCACTTGTGACACACAGATGTCCATGAAGTTGCATCTTCAACAGCCGTCTACTATGACACAGAGATCCAAAGGTGAAGGGTTACGCCGCAAAGCTGAAGTCAGTTCATGTCTCAGGAGCCGTCCGCTAGAGTCAGGCTTCATGGAAAAGATAGTTCCAGGAGCGAGCTCAGAATCCAGCAATCGGCATTCAAGAGAAAGTCAGGTCGAGTATACTCTACACCAGCTCTCCATGAAAACGCTGGCATTCGAATTCCATTCAAGGATAAAAGGTCCAAATGACATCTAATTATAGCTGTGGCAGGGCAGAAAGGATAGGAAGGAAACACACCCAAAAGCTAAAATACTGGCAATGAACGCTTTAAGGCAATAGAGGTATGAGCATTTTTTCTCCTGCTGCTTTTCTGTCGTGTCCCAATTTCCTCTAAACGTGTAGAACATTAATGTAAATATGAACAATGCCCAAAGCTCAGCTCAAAATTAGATTCATATATGTCCAGTCCCTTGCTAGCAAGCTATAGATTTCTGTTGAAGATGGATGTGGTAGCTCACTGCTATCATCACACCTAGCACTTGAGAAACTAATCTGGGGGCTCATCATCAGGTTAAAGCCAGCCTGGGCTCTATAGTGAGTAGTGAGGCCAGCCTGAGACAGAGGAACAAAGCTCTGTCACAGACAAAAGCCTAAAAAAGGTGTTTGCCCCCATACATACTCCGTCCCAAGCAGGTGTGGTAGCACATGCCTGGAGAAGTTGCCCACTGAGTCAGGTGTTCACTTCCTTCCACCCAATCATGTCCAAACACATCCATCAATGATATTTTATCCCCATTCCTGGGGGTGTCAGCAGAAGCCTTAGGCAGTAAGTTCTTTTCCTGGTGCAAAATGGTTCTTCCCTGACTTTGAGGACAATACCACTGCCATGGAAGAGCCCTCGGAACAAATTAAATCTTCCATCTAAAAATCCTCTCCTACTGCCAACTTTTTGTTCATTTTATTACTTTATGTGTATGAATGTTTTGCCTGCCTGTATGTATGTGCACTACATGCATGCCTGGTGCCTTTAGAAATCAAAACGGGGCATTGGATCCCCTGAGACTGGAGTTACAGGTTGTGAACTCCATGTGTATGCTGGGAATCGAATCTGAGTTCTCTGGGAAAGCAACATGTATACGTAACTGCTGAACCAACTCTCCAGCCCCAGTGGACTCTTCCAGACTCAGGCAGTTAGGTGTTATCCTCAGGACATTTATATAGTGTAGAAGAGATAAGAGCAGACCACATGCCTGGGAAGATAAACCAGAAACTAGGATGGCTTGATTTCGCCCTCTGAAAAAGTCTAGACTCAAAAAAACCAAAGAACTCAGCAGCAATTATAGTCCATGAATCCCTAGGTTGCCATGAACATTCAACTCAAAATCATCTTAAATATACTTTAAACTATAGTAAGATAACATACATACACACTCACTCAAAACCAAATATTTCTGCCTTGAAAACCCCCAATCAAATAACTTGTGTGTTTGCTGTCTGGGAGGTTTACTAAATGCCATAAATTTAATAAAGACCACTTACTTCCCACAGCCATGTTCCATAAAGATTTACTACTATAAACAGGAAATAGCCTAGCAAGCTACTTATCAAACTTCAAAGCCCCAAGAAGTAGAATGGAGTCTATTGGTGTAAAAACTTGAGTTCAGTTTCCATCATGGACTCTGTGAAAATTCTAACCAGTGTAAGAGTCCCTGAAGTGCCAGAACCCGCTAGCTCCTTCTGACCCGGGACAATGCTCCACCACTCAGAACAGCCTTGTGACTCCCACCCCCTGAGCACTGCCCCACTCCCCACAATGGAATGTCAGAAAGCTAGAGGTGCCTGAGTTACAAACGTCCCTGAGATTCCCCCATCCCACCACATACCCAGAAGGCCCCGCCCACCTGTGACCAGTGTAGCGACAGAAGAACCAACAGTCCAGTGCTCTGAGAAACCAGTTAGCACCAGGTAGTGTGAAATCAAAAGCAGGAGTCCCACATCCCCCCAGGAGTCCCACATCCCCCTAGGAGTCCCACATTCTCCAGGAGCCCACATTCCCTAGGAAGAGCAGAGGAATGGGGTTGGAGTCTTAGAGGTAACAGCATCCTCAAAGTTTCCAATGAGAAGCTTTTCCCAAGGCTTCACACACACTCCACAGTCAAACCCAGACTGCCTCCGTGACTGAAATGAGCTATCGGTGCTCTCACAAGAGGTCAAGTGGTGGCAAGCAGAGGGGGGCTGTGTGTGTGGAGTCTTCACATCAGAGCAGTTGTCTGTGGGTTTGAGGCTACTGAGCTTCAGGAAAAGCAGGAACAGTGTCAATATTTGATATTTGCTTAAAGTGGAGTGCAGGTTTTGGCTTAGAGGGTGTTACTAACTTTGCCCTCTGATGCCAAGTCTCCATCTCTTAGCAGAGGTAGTGGTTGAAGGATCCACGAGCTTGTGGAAAACCTGGGAAAGATGAGAGGTGCAGGTGACAAGCCTACCCCCTTAGCCACAAGCCCCCATGTGTGTTCTGTCCACTCAGTTGTGTTGAAGGACAATGTCTCTCCTGTAACTGAAAAGCTCCGGTGCTTTCCATCACAAAGTCAGAAGGTCTTGTGTCTCAGAGGGGCTGACTCCTGCGTAATCAGAGAGCCTGGAGATGGTAGGATCTACAGTAAGCCACCTTCTCCAGCAAGAAGCTACCCTGGCTCTCCCAAAGAACTACTCTGCCACTGCCATCAGGGACATAACCCAGCAAGCCCATGTGCCTGGATGGAATGCTGAGCAGCACACACTTAGTATCCCTGAGCTTTCCATCCCCCATCCTGGGAAAAGGTTGGACCTCCTCCCCAGGCACAGTGGTCCAGGTAGAGCCCAAAGGAACAGAATTTTAAACAGACACACCCACACCAATTCTTCAACCCCCCCCCCCCCCCCCCCCCCCCCCCGTGGCTATCTTTGCTAGCAAATGAAGCCCAGTGCAGGAAGAGAAATAAGTAGAGAAGCCAGCCACTGCCTTGTCCTCATGTGATCTTGACCGACGACTTCTTGTGGGCACACAGGAGGGACACATAGGGGACACCAATAAAGGCCCATTTCTCGCTGGGCCAGAATCTAATAACTGGACCTTGCTCGGGTATCTCTGAGGCAGCATCAAAGTAGGCGAAACACACGCAGCCCAGGTATGCAGCAAGACAGATGAGGATGTGCCTGCAAGAGAGGGCAGCGGTGAGCCTGACACCAGCCTCCCCCGGGGGCCACCCACCTTCCCTGATGTCCCGGGGAAAGGATGTGAGAGCCAGCAATGCCAGGAGGGCTATGGTAAATCTTCAACACCTGAGACCATCCTAGACTTCAAAACATGCCCACTTGGGCTGGAGAGATGGCTCAGAGGTTAAGAACACTGGTTGTTCTTCCAGAGGTCCTGAGTTCAATTCCCAGCAACCACATGGTGGCTCACAGCCATCTGTAATGAGACCTGGTGCCCTCTTCTGACCCGCAGGCATACATGTAGGCAGAACAATGTATACATAATAAAATAAATTAAAATATATATATATATATTTTTTTTTTAAACATGCCCACTTGAAATGGCACTGTAGCTCAGACCTATAACCCTAGCACTCTAGGAAGCCAACTCAAGAGGACTCCCCAAGGTCAAGGCTACACAGTAATAGTGTGCACCTTTAATTCCAGCATTCGAGAGGCAGAGCCAGGCAGATCTCTGTGAGTTCAAGGCCAACCTGGGCTACCAAGTGAGTTCCAGGAAAAGGTGCAAAGCTACACAGGGAAACCCTGCCTCGGGGGAAAAAAAAATCTTTGTCTGTCAAAGCTTCAAAGCTTCAATTTTGATCTTTATCAAGAAATAAATCTTTTGCCGGGCGGTGGTGGCGCACGCCTTTAATCCCAGCACTTGAGAGGCCGAGCCAGGAGGATCTCTGTGAGTTCGAGGCCAGCCTAGTCTACAGAGTGAGATCCAGGAAAGGAGCAAAGCTACACAGAGAGACCATGTCTCGAAAAACCAAAAAAAAAAAAAAAAAGAAAAGAAAAAAAAAGAAAAAATCTTTTAAAGGCAGACAGATTCTTCTTTATACTCTATATTGAAACCCAGTTCCAAATGAATTAAAGGTTTAAAATACGGGCCCGTGAGATGTCTCAGTACATGAAGTGATGGCCATCAAGTCTGAGGGCCTGAGTTCCAGCCCCAGAAACCACATGGCATAAGGAAAGAGCTGGCTGGCTCCCAAAAGTTGCCCTCTGACCTCTACACATGTCCTATGGCATGCACATGTGCACATACGTATACATACAAGCACAAATTCACAAACAAATGGGAAATATTTTTAATTGCTTAAATTTTTTAATTGCTTGAAATAATTTAAAAATGGTTTGTTTTCATTTGTGTGTGTGTGTGTGTCCTGTGTGTGTGTGTGTGTGTGTGTGTGTGTGTGTTTCCTATGTGAGTGTGTGTGTGTGTGTGTGTGTGTGTGTGTGTGTGTGTATCCTGTGTGAGTGTATGGACACCTGTACGGGTACCTGCAGAAGCCACAAGGGTATAGGATCCCCTGAAACTGGAGTTACAGGTAGTTGTGAGCTGTTCAACCTGAGTGCTAGAACTGAACCCAGGTCCTCTGTAAAGGCAGCAAGTGCTCATAACTGCTGAGCCATCCCTCCAGGCCCTATGATTTTAATATATATTCCAAAAGACCTATATTTTCATAACTTTGATGGAAGAGTCTTTCTTTAGAATGACACAAAGAAACCATAAAGAAAAGTCAGACATGTGTGACAACATGATTCAAAATAAATACAGCACAAAACTATTAATGTGCTTTAAAAAAAAAGAGAGAGAGAGAGAAAAGAAACAGAGAAATATTTGCCAGATATGATAAAGAGCTAAGACTAATACCAAAAATGTGTTAATCATTATAAGTGTTGTGTGAGCTGTGCTTTAAAACGGGGCTGGATAAAGAGTGGGAAGGTAGTAGAAATAAGACCCAGTCCCCAACAATAACCGGAAGCTGGAGTCAGCATACATGGCAGTGCCGTGTATTGTTCATTACGCTGGGTACAGTGCTACACGCCTTTATTCCCAGGACTTGGGAGGCAGAGGCTGCCAGATCTCTGGGAGTTTGAAGTCAGTCTGGTCTACAAGCAAGTTCCAGGCTAGCCAGGGCTACAGAGTGAGACCCTGTCTCAAAACAACAATTATTAAGTAATGAGTAATTAATTACAATTTGCATAACAAACAGCACACAGCCATTGTAGGCAGTAATGACCAAAGACAAAAACATTAGAAGGTATATTCAAGAGGGGAAACACGGCAAATTGGAAAGCTTACAATTAGATTACAATCTAATGCTACCATCCAGATTACATTTTAAAAGAATCCAGTAACACTGTCTTTAAAGACATGAAAAATAAAACCAAAATAATTTTTTCCTATCAGGTTAGCAAAGATTTAAAAGAGTTAATAACCTACTGCATGTGTGAGCATGTGGGCTAAGGCATCCTGAGAGACCTCAGTAAAGTGATCTCAGGACTGGGGTGTAACTGCTCAGGGCAGAAGTAGAAGACTTGCCTAGCATCCATGACCCCAGCACTGCCAACAGAGACAGAACAAAGTCTGACATGGTAGCTCTAGCCTGAATGCCAGCACTGGGGCTGCATAGTGAAATTGAGGCCAACCTGGAATACACAAGACTGTCCCGAAGAGGAATAAACAGCTGGGCATGGTAGTACACGCCTTTAATCTCAGCACTCAGGAAGCAAAGGCAGGCAATTCTCTGTGGATTTGAGCCAACCTGGTGTGCACAGAGTTCCAGGCCAACTGCTAGTACATAGTGATCCTGTGTTTTAAAGCAAAACAAAAGCCAGGCAGTGGTGGCGCACACCTTTAATCCCAGCACTCAGGAATCAAAGGCAGGTAGATCTCTGTGAATTCAAGGCCAGCCAGAGCTACACTGAGAAACCCTGTCATGAGAAACCAAAACCCAACCTCCTCCTACTCCTGCCCCCTCCCGGAAAAAAAAAAAAAAAACCTACTCACACACACAAAAAAGGATAATAAGCATAATGAGATAGATAAAATAAGGTCTCATTCTGTAACCCAAGCTGCTCACTTGCTTGTGATCCTCCTCAACTATTAAAATTATGACCCTGTACCACTATGTAGTGCTAGGGATCAAATCCAGGGCTTTGTCTATGCTAGGCAAGCACTGTACCAACTAAATCACACCCCCAGTCCAAGACCTTATTTTCAAGAAAAAAAGAAAAGCATGTTGCCATCTTCTAATTTGTATTAAAATTTAACATATAAGATTAGAATCAATTATAGATGTTTTACAGATTATTTACAAAAGTGAAAAATTAGAAATGGCATAATATGGAGCTTGGGAGATGGTTTAGTGAAAAAAAAAAAAAAAAACCCTCTCATTCTGCAATCATGAGACCTGAGTTCAAATCCCCACCATCCACATAGAAAGCCGAGTATGGCTGTGTGTGCTTGCAATCCCAGCATTGAAAGACAGCAAGACAGACAGGTCCTAAAAGCTTGCTAGCTAGTCAGCCTAGCTGAAAAGGCAAGTTTCTGATTCAGTGACCCTGTCTCAAGGCAAGAAAACAGAGCAATAGAGCAAAGTAACTGACTCTCTGCTGTGGCTTTCACATGCACGAACATGTTTGTGCAAACACATCCTATGTATGCAACACACACACACTCCATTTATACACACAACCTGTGATAGTTGTTAATAGATTGGTAAATTATAAAGCATCATGTAATGAAGCATTAAATAGAAAGTAATAAAACATATCTCTCTCTCTCTCTCTCTCTCTCTCTCTCTCTCTCTCTCTCTGTGTGTGTGTGTGTGTGTGTGTGTGTGTGTGTGTGTGTGTGTCCAAAGGCCTTCACTATGTAGCCCATACTAACCTGGATCTTGTGGCTAACTTCCTGTCTCAGCCTTGCAGGTGCTGGGAGGGCAGGTGTGAGCCACCATTCCCAGATCACACTCTGAAGATGGCTCTGGATGTGGAGTTATAGCGCTAGAGAAGTTCCCCTGGATGCTCCTCATCTACCAGGACGTTAGACAAACATGACTCCCTGCCGCCTTTTGTATTCAGCAGTCATGAGGACAGACAGAGACACTGTCTCGTCCTGGGTTTGGAGCTGACGTAGTGCCCAGGAAGAGAGCCACTCCGCATCCCCATTTCCTCCTTGTTGGCTGGAGTTTGAACCCAGGGACTTGTGCATGCCAGACAGGCACTCTACTGCTACACCTCCCGACTCCTCCACTGCCTCCTCCCCTTCCTGAGTGTGGGTCTGTATGTGGTTTGGTAACCTCCATTTCCTTTTCTTTGAATGGCTTTAGAGTCATTCCCAGGCTTCCCAAAATACAGATGCTCTATTTCCTTATCATCGAACAGTATGAGTGATGTTCAACAATAGACGTTTAGTCCCCTAGGCTTTGTCTGTAGCTGTTTAAAAAAAAAAAGGTAAGACTGTCCCTAGATGACCTGCGAGGTCCAAGCTTTCATTGGTCACATGGGCCCTGAAGGCGTGGTTGCTATTGAGGACCATGCTGTCCTCACAGCACATAGGTCCCCAGCTCCCCCTCCCCCACCATCCATCCAGACCTTGGAGCTCAGGTTGCAGACTCACTTTTCAGGCTCCCTGGTACTAATTAAGGAGCCGCAGGAGAGGCTGCCAACCCGCTGTGCAGCATAACAATTAGGTCTGAGGGGGGTGGGGTGGGGGGCTCGTTCTGGCTAAACCAGCTCCCAGGAGCCATTTTCACACGCTACCTTACTGTCTGTCCATTATTTCTATAACGTCTGACAGGAGAGAGAAAGAAGAATGCTTGGCTCTGTGGCCCTCCCCAGAACCTACCTGTGCACCTGGCAGGGAGCACCCAGCCAGGCAGCGGTGCGGCCACCAGTGTCAATGCCACCACCCCAGGGCAGGAGCTTACCACACACAGTGCAGGTACGGAAAGTGAACGGAGGAGAGCAGCTCACAGAAGGCTCGGTCGCTGATCCAGCAGAAGAGGGCCAGGGTCCACCAGAGGCCAGAGAAGAGCCCCAGCTTAAACACACGGACATTGTCACACCTGCAAGGCAGAGGGAGAGAGTGTCAGCTCTCATTTCCATAGGGCTCGCTGACTACCTCTCCTGTATCTCCAAAACTTCTCATCCGTCCGCCCCAGCCCTTGGGATGGGTGCCCCGCCGAACACAACCACACAGATGTAAATATCCACATATACACACGTGACTCACATAACCTTATTTCCCACACAGTCCTGGCCCCTAACTCCAGATACATAGAACTACCTACCATCTTGAAAGGGTACCCTTTCAAGAAAGGGTACCCTAACTCCAGATACATAGAACTACCTACCATCTTGAAAGGGTACAGACACAAAAACAGAGTTCAACTAGTCTTTCCTCCCGCTCACAGATCCCATATCCGGTTTCTTAGCTCTTCCTTCAGAATCCACCCCAAATCTGCCCTCTGGCCATGTGGGTCCAGGCCCCTATCACCTCCTCTCTAACCTACACTCACCCATGCCCTTGTAGTCAACTGGCAATGTTCTGCTCCAGGGCTTCAATGAGAGAGAGAGCCACAGCATTCACAGTGGCCACAGGGCCCCATGTGTGGGCTCCCCTTCCCTTCCTCCCTCCCTCCCTTCCCTCCTTTTCTTCCTCCATCCCTTCCTTCCTTCCTTCCTTCCTTCCTTCCTTCCTTCCTTCCTTCCTTCCTTCCTTCCTTCCTTCCTGATTTCTAAGCTTTGGTCCTCACTCACCCCCTTTGCTCAAACTATGCTGTCCCTCAAACACTTCAGGCCTTAGCAGGAATGGGCCCTACAGCCTTCCCACTGGCTTTGCCTCTGCCTGGGGCACTCTTCCCTCACATAGCCATGTGGTTCATCTGTCTTCAGGTGTATCTGCTGGACATCACTCATGTGTGGTCAGAATGAGACCTTCTCCTCGGATGAATACTTGGCCCCCAGTTGGTGGCGCTGTTTGGGAAGTTTAGGTGTGGCCTTGATGGAGGAAGTGTGTCACTGGAGGAGGGCTTTGAGAATTTAAAGACTGAGCTCTCAGCCCCCATGCTTCCCGCCATGATAGTGATGGACTCTTGTGCCTCTGAACTGTAAGTCCCAAGAACCCTTCCTTCTATAAGTTGCCTTGGCTCTCCACAGCCTGCAGCTGAAGACAACACATACTCCACTCAATGAACACGGAAACTTCAAGCTGGTGCCTACCTAGAGCCTTCACCCCTATGGACGAGCGAGCATTCATGGTAGTCAGCTTGCTACCAAAGGAGAGGGGTAAACACCAAGCAGTTACAAACCCTTCGGTCTACAAGCGTGGCTTGCCTGCCTGCAAGGTATGTTGGTGCCATAGTTGTGCAAAGCTTGCACGTGCTCTAAACCGAGGAGCCATCTCTCCAGCCCCCAGGAAAAGCGTTTTAACGTATTTTCAACAGGAGAATCTCCTAGCAACGTGATTTAAAGTTCAGTGATGTCAGGTCATGACCCTGAATCAGAATAAGCTTTCGTTTTCTCCTGGTGAAAGAAGGTTCAGAAGGGGCACCGAACCGCTACAAGCCAGACGTGCTTCAGGAAGGAAGGCCGGAGAGAAGCAAAGCGATAAAAGGCAGTCTCTCCTCTTGGTCCCCTAGGCAAAGCAAGGCACAGTGAGACACACTGGCGTGGACATGACATGTCACGAGAGAACAGGGAAGATGCTGGAAGGAAGTGCAAAGAGTACCTTTTTTCTGGGAATCTTATCAATGCAGGGGAACTTTCCTTTCCTTTTCCTCTCGGAGACTTGGGTGGTAACTGAGTCACAGCAGGAAACAAAGAGACCTGAGCCATGCCCATGCAGTGTCCCTCTGTCCCTCTGCGCCAAGCAGAAGTTAAACAAAACAGTCACACAAGTTTCTTTCTAATCCTACAGGAGGGCCATCCAAGGACACATAAGCAGCCAAGCCCCAAACTAAAGGGCCAGCAGCAGTTAGCCACAGCTAGGGGGACCTGGGCTCAAATGAAGACATAGAAGTTAAAGAGAACAGAGGGAAGAGGAAGCTTGGTGTGTGTGTGGGGGGGGGGGGGGTGCTCAACTTACAGGGGCAGCAGAGATGTGTGTGAAAGACTCTGCATTTTATCAGTATTGCCTTGCTAAGGAGTAGAACAATGGCCAGGACTAGAGGAGATGTTCAGGGGAAGATAGCTTCTGACTTGCACATCTGGACACAGTACTCCTTTTTAGCACAACTGGACACACTACAGAGAAGACTAGGGATGAGAAAGGCAGGTAAGGAACCCAGCTTTGTCAACTTGAACTCTCCATACCTGTGACTCCTTCGATTACAGAAGTCAGGTAAGCAGCTAAGTAGATAAACAACAACAACAACAACAACAACAACAACAACAACAACAACTAAAGATAAAGAAAGGCAGTGTAAACCCAGTGTGGTGGTGCATGCCCTTTAATCCCAGGAGGCCAAGGCAGGCAGATCTCTGAGTTCAAAGCAACCCTGGTCTACACAGTGAGTTCCAGGACAGCCAGGGCTACACAGAAAGACATTGTCTCAAAACAAAAACAAACACGGACAAAAAAACCAGCTAAATCTAGAACATTCTATTCACTTCAGGCTGAATAGAAGTCAGCACCACTGGACTGAATGCTCCAAACATAATTTATTTTAGATGACTTCGCCAGCAATTTAGTTACGTGTCTTCCACAAATCTTTACTATCTGATAGTATCCAGGATTGGATAAGTGAAGATTGTGGCAGCCCCGCTGGGAGCCCAGCTCCCATGTTTTACGACAGGGTACTCTTGAGGAGTGAGGCTTAAGAGATATTAGATAGGATAGAGGGGAGAGAAACAGAAACACAGGACAGCCTCAGGAGGGCCTAGGTCATTATCCACCGGCCCCTTCTGTCTCTTCTAAAGGGCCTTTTATAGGAATGCCAAAGAGTGGAGCAAAAGACCGCCCCCTAGCACAGCTGCAGACCCTTTCCAATCACCTGGTAACTACACATGTGGTCAAGCAATCCTCTAATGCAGCCCTGCTGGGTAAAGCAAGCTCAGATCTCACTACTAGGAAACCTTTGTGAGCCTTCACAGAAGATGCAAGCAGGCCCCAAGCCTAGGGGCGCCAGATCCTCAGGCTACAAATAATGAGAAAAGGTAGTTCAGTAGGCATCTCCACCAAGAACACAGAATCCCTTAATAGGAAAGGAAGAGTCCATACAAGAGAAGCTAAAACGGAAGGAGGTATTTGTCTCTCTTTACATTGATTGGGGTACTTGTTGAAACTTAAGGACAGGAAAAAGAAGGTAGCTAGTGTGCTGGTTTGAATGAGCAATGTCCCCATAGGTTCAGGCATGGGAACCCTTAGTCCCCAGTTGGTGGTGCTGTTGGGGAGGATGAGAAGGTGGGGCCTTGCTAGAGAAAATCCACTGCCCGGGTGAGCTGTGAGTGTATAATATAGCCGCTCCCTGCTTTCAGTTTCCTCTCCCTGCTCCACATTTGCTGTAAAAGATGTGGTGGCCTCTCTGCTTCCTGGCTCCTGTTGGCATGCTTCCCTACCATGACGGACTCTTCATCCTCCTAGAATTGCAAGTCCAAATAAACTCATTCTTCTAGAAGCTGCTGTGGTAATGATGTTTTATCAGAGCAACAGAAAACTAAACAATACAACTAGTATTCCTTTTGTGTTTATTTTTGTTTTGAGACAGTCTCCCTATGTAAGTGGTGGGCCTAGAACTTACTATGTAGATCAGGCTGGCCTCAATCGCACAGAGATCCGCCTGCCTCTACCCCAGGCTACCTCCAAGTGGTAGGATTAGAGGCGAGCATTACTATATGCAGCCACAACTAGTATTTCTTGAAAATCCACCACTTATTCATTGAAGATTTATTAATTTTTATGTGCATTGATGTTTTGCCAAATCCTCTGGAACTAGAGTTGCAGACAGTTGTGAACTGCCATGTGGGGACTGGTCCTCTGGAAGAGCAGCCAGTGCTCTTAACCAGCTCTCCAGCCCCCTATTTATTTATTTTTTTAAATAGACCTAAACCTTATTATGGAAGACCCAAGGAAGTGAAGAAAATGCCCTGAATTTCTGAGCTACTGGAAGGCAAAAGCCAAGCCACAAACCTGGGGTTGTCTAGCACCTGAACCCAAATTTCTCCTAGCAATCACGTGACTCTAGAATGAAAACAGAGCTACCTAGCAAACAACCGGGGAACAGAGACTTTAGAATTTTCAGAGCTAATAGGCACCTTGGAAAATTCACAGGTAGGTATAATTTCTGCCTTTGAGTGCTATACTGGAAAGGAAGAAGAAAATTATCCACATTCGTGGGAGCACACACTAAACCCAATGTAAAGGCACAGAGTTTAGGAAGGAAGACACGGAGCTCGCTGAGGAAGAGGAAGGGGTTAGTTAGCAAAGCCCTCGAGAAGGAGCTGGTGTCCACGAAGCAGTCGTAGGAAGGCTGGGTCCCTGCAAAGCTGCGGTGGGGAAGGGCCGTCGACTGGGAGAATGAGTATGAGAAAGCATGAGCTGAAGAGGGAAAAAAAATGAGGAGCCTGTACAGACTGACACCAGGCGCACAGAAGGAAGCAAGGTCAGAGAGAGCAGGACAGTAAGGAGCCACTGAAGGTTTGTGTACAAAGGAGTAATGTGAGGTTAGGGATTTAGCTCAGTGGTAGAGCGCTTGCCTAGCAAGCGCAAGACCCTGGGTTCAGTCCTCAGCTCAAAAAAAAAAAGAGTAATAATGTGAAAAATACCCCCTTGAAGGAAGAAGCCTAGAGGAACCGAGGAGGCAGCAGCAAACAAATGCCATGGGCTACTGGGGAGGTGTGAGGGTAGAGAGTGGGGAATGTGAGGAGGTAACAGGGGCAACACTGTAGAAAGAGTTCCTATGGGAGACAGGGGTCCTTTGAAGTGGCAAGAGATTTTGGAGGGCAATGATGGCCACGAGATCTCAAGGCTAATGGCATTAGAAACAGTGGTGCCTTTAAAATTATTTGGGGAATTTTGTTGTTTGGTTTTTTGAGACAAGGTTTCTCTGTGTAGCCCTGGCTGGTCTGGAACTCAGACCCGCCTGCTTCTGCCTCCAGAGTGCTAGGATTAAAGGTGTACACCACCACCTGGCTTGTTTATTTTCATTTGGGAATTTTAAAATCGGATTTGTGGAGGGCGGTGAGAGGAACGATGAGGAAGCAGTGGGAAGGGCTGCAGACAAGCCAGCAGCCTTGGGTGCTGCAAGACAGTCTGATGGAGTGTACCCAGCCTACAGCTGCAAATAGGAGACTGTGCCGCCGGGCGGTGGTGGCGCTCGCCTTTAATCCCAGCACTCCAGAAGCAGAGACAGGTGAGCTGAGTTTCGGGCTAGCCTGGTCTACAGAACAAGTTCCAGGACAGCAGGGCTACACAGAGAAACCCTATCTCTTAAAAACAAAAACAAACAAAATCGCTGGGCGGTGGTGGCGCATGCCTGTAATCCCAGCACTCGGGAGGCAGAGGCAGGAGGATCTCTGTGAGTTCGAGGCCAGCCTGGTTTACAGAGTGAGATCCAGGACAGACTCCAAAGCTACAGAGAAACCCTGTCTTGAAACAAACAAACAAAAAGTTGTTATTATAGATCAAAATATACAATGATGTATATTACATAAGTATTTATAATAGTGGAAAAACTAGACTTGAAATGTTCAAAATTTAACTAAATTTAATACAGCTACAATTCAGATTCTCATTGCTCTCCCACTTCCCCAATCACCCTCCCTGTGTGTCTTTGAGACAGGGTCTCAAGTAGCCCACGATGGCCTTGACCTAAATATGTTGCTAAGGCTGACTGCTGCCTCTACGCCAAGTGCTGGAATTACACACTCTAAGTTCAAATTCTATGAAGGTGTTAAAAATGATCTGGAAAGTTATACTTATTTACTGAAAAAGATGTCTATAATATATCCCCAAGTGAGCAAACCAAATTTCAGAGTAACTTGAAAAGTAACCCAATTTTATAAAGCTGCATCCTATTGAACTAATGTTTTAAGCAAATATATAAGATGGCAAAAAAAAAAAAAAAAAAAAAAAAAAACCTAGAAAGACAGCACAACCACGTTAATAAAAATAAAAACAAGCCAGGCGGTGGTGTGCACGCCTTTAATCCCAGCACTTGGGAGGCAGAGGCAGGCAGATCTTTGTGAGTTCAAGGCCAGCCTGGTCTACAAAGGGAGTTTCAGGAAAGGTGCAAAGCTACAGAGAAGTCCTGTCTGGAAAAACCAAAACAAATTGTTCTCATCATGAGACAATGAGTCAAGTTTTGTTGTTTTTTTTAAAGACTTATTTATTTATTATGTATACAATGCCCTGCCTGTGTGCATGCCTGCATGCCAGAAGAGGGCGCCAGATCTCATCACAGATGGTTGTGAGCCACCATGTGGTTGCTGGGAATTGGGAATTGAACTCAGGACCTCTGGAAGAACAGCCAGTGGTCTTAACCTCTGAGCCATCTCCCCAGCCCCAATGAGTCAAGTTTAATGTTGTTGGTTTTTGCTCTTTTGGTGGGGAGCACCACCCAGTTCCCAAATAAATCACACGCAGAGGCTTATCTTAATTATGAACGCCTGGTTTTAACTTGGCTTATTTCTAGCAAGCTTTACTTAACTGTAAGTTGTCCCGTCTACCTTTTGCCTCCGGGCTTTTCCCGTTCTCTTACTTCTGTAAATCTTACTCTTACTCCATGGCTGACTGTGAGCCTGGGCTGGCCCCCAGAGTGCTCCTCCTTCTCTGGATACTTCCTCTCTCTCCTTCCTCCCAGATTTCTTCTTCAATATATTCTCTCTGCCTGCCAGCCCTGCCTAGCCTTTCTCCTGCCTTGCCATTGGCTATTCAGCTCTTTATTAGACCATCAGGTGTTTTAGACAGACACAGTCACACAGCTCCACAGAGTTAAACAAATAAATAAAAGTACCACACCTTAAAATAATAGTCTACCACAGTTTAGTTATTTTTGTTCAGTGAAATGAGCAAAGCTTTGTTCTAAGCACTACCAAATATTCTATTTAATAAAAGATGTTTTCTTTTGTGTTTGTATTTTCCAATTTTTCTCCAATAAAGTAGTTTCTTAATAGGAACCAGCTTTTGAACATGGTCTTCAGTAAGTTCACACTGAAGATGTGAGGAAATGGAGAAATTGTGGCCCAGAAGGCAGGCCAATAGAGACAACAGAAGTCGAGCCACATATGACAGAAAAAGCAAGTCACTGTCCCTCAGCTGCAGACACAGGCCTTAGCCAGTCACCGTGGTCACAGGACAGGCTCCCATATCTCTGAGCAACCTGTGGTCACTGTGGCAAAAAGAAAATTCAGACACACACACTTCAGTGATGGCTGAGTCTTAAAGGCACAGGAGAGTGGGAGAACACGGTCAGGAAGGGCCATGGATCAACTTGGGCTTTATTAAAAGATCTCTCCCTGAGAAGCAGTGTGGGTCTGTGGTAGAACACGGCTCCAGACTTACACAGTATTACTGGTGATGAGATCACCACGTATTTATTATCGGCTACACTTGCTCCCTCTCTACATCTCCTCATCATCACTGAGAACAGACTGCTACCGAGAAGTCAAGAAAAGCTTAACATCCCACATGGGAAATGTACAGTTTGGTCAGACCCATGGTTCCAGAGACAAGATCACCTGCCATGTTCCTGGAGCTTACCGTTTTGTTAATAGCTTTACTGGGATACAATTCATGTGCTGTAAAAATCTGCCTACTTAAAGCATACAAGTCAGTGTCCTGTAGCATACTGGGAGGTGTTCAGCCATCACCTCCATTGAATTTTACAATTTTTCCTGTAATGGACCAAGAAATCCTTCCTTCATTTGCTATCATTTCTTTTCCTGCCCCACCCCTACCCTGCCATGACCTCCTCACAAGCCTCTGACTCTATCCTCCCCACCCCTACCCTGCCATGACCTCCTCACAAGCCTTCTGACTCTACCCTCCCCACCCCTACCCTGCCATGACCTCCTCACAAGCCTTCTGACTCTACCCTCCCCACCCCTACCCTGCCATGACCTCCTCACAAGCCTTCTGACTCTACCCTCAACTCCAAACAATGGGGTTCTGGCTATTTAAACACCCAGAGGCCCATAATTAAGCTTATTACAGTCAGGTGCAGTGACACACACTTGCAATTCTAATACCAGGAGGTGAGTCCGGAAGGGCAGTTCTAGGACAGCCTAACTATTAGTGAGTCCAAGGCTACCCTGGGTCATGTGAGAACCTGTCTCAAAATAGAAAAGAAAAAAGTAGGGAGCTGTCATGATAACTCACTGAGTACTTGATGCCAAATCTGACAACTTGGGTTTGATCCCCAGAACCCATTTGGTGGAAGGAGAGACCCAGTCCCCACAAATTGTCCTCTGGCCTCTACACGTGCGATTTGACACAGGTGTGCCCATACACATGTACACACAATAAGTAAATAAGTGTGGGTCTTTTATTAAGCTTATTGGGGAATAGGGACTTCTCTGTTTTTTTCAGTTATAGGCTTTTATACCACAATAGCTGTTCTTCTAGGACTAAGTCAATTGGTTTCTAAAAAACCTATCCTTGCAGGCATCACAGAGAAGCCAAGTAAAGGAAATCTGGCAGTCCCCTTTGCTGCCAGGCAGCACATTCAAATGCCTCTTGAGCCACATCTGCCCCCAGACGCTCTTGCTGATGAGCAGAGCAGTTCTGGGAAGCAAAGCGACCAGAAAGAAAGGATCGTCTCCTCAGCTGAGCTAACACATCCCACAGTACTACTATCTGAGGGAGGAAGACCAAACTTCAATGAAGACAGAACTGTGGTACTGTAAACCTAGTCAAACCCATGACTGAGGGGGTCTGAGCCCCTAAGGGGGAAACTAAATTGGCATGGACCCAAATCCTCTTCCAAGTATTTGTGTTTATATTCCCAAACGCTACTCTCGGCCTTACTCAAAGAAGCACCTCATTGCGATGAACAGCAGTGAATGCGGAGACCCCCGACTGTTCAAGTGCTGAGACTAAGTGAGGGTTGAGCACTCAGCACCAAACAGGACATCTGTATCGCCTCTTCTAAGGCCCAGGGAACATGGAGGAAGAGTTGGGAAGTCTATAAAAACTGGAAGATATGAAGGGCTGTAAAAATGCCCTCTTCAGAGCAGGCACAGCCGTTACAACCATGATCACAGAGCAGCCGTGACTCCTGCCTCCACGGGGTCTACACAAGACTGGGCCTATCAGTAGTCAATCACTGATCAGAAAGGGGCCCATGGAACCCCACCCTGCCTGATGAACTACTGGCAACTGGTGAATCCTGGGGGGAAAGCAGTCATTGGCTTCCGTTGTGTACTCACAGGTGAGGCCATCAGGCTCCACTGGACAGTTTCAAACCCATATTCATACAGAGCCCTGGTTAAACTCAGTGGGTTACAGAACATTGGAAAGAGACAACATATGAGAAGTGGATTCGTAGGGAAGGGTGAGAGGTATCCACAAGGATGGAAAGGAAATAGATAGAGCAGGGGTGAGAGAAACCAGAATATATTATATAGAGATAGGAAATTATCAAAGAATGAATTTAATGAAAAGTATTAAAAAAAAAAAAAAAAACTTTGGTGGCTAGAGAGATGGTTCAAGGATTAAGCGCACTGGCTGCTCTGTAGAGGACCTGGGTTCAACTCCCAGCACCCACAAGGTGACCCAAAACCATCTTTAACTCCAGTTCCATGGAATCTGACACCTTCTGGTTTTCTCAAGTACCAGGCATGCAAGTGGTACACAGACATACATATAGACAAAGTATCGACACTTTTTCTTTTTTTTTCTTTTTTCTTTTTTTTTTAGCTTTTAAAAGCTCACTCATGAGCATGATAGATTACACTTATAACCCAGCACTAAGGAAGCTGTGGTGGGAAGATCAAAATGAGTTAGTCCACAGCCTGGCTAGCCTGGGCTACATAGCAAGAGCTGGTTTCAAAAAAATCAAGACATTCAGTGTTCATAATAAGAGAAGTATAGCTTAAAACACATTTTAAAGGTAACTACAACAAAAACAATGTTTTCATCAAATCTTAAAAATAGATCAGTGATCATATGTATTTGGTGGCAAGAAGACCCACACACAAGACCTAAAATAAAATATTTTTTTCATTCTTTTTGTGTGTATGAATGTTTCACCTGAATGTATGTGCACTGTATGCATGCCTAGTACATGCCTAGTGCTTACAGAGGTCAGAAGAGGATGGTGGATGCTCGGGAGCCACCATGTAGAGGCTGGGAACGAAATCACGATCCTCTGGAAGAACAGTAAGTGCTCTTAACCACTGATCCATATCTCCAGTCCACATAAAATGTTTCTGAAAGATTTGGAGAGATGGCTTAGAAGTTAAAAGCACTCTGCTCTTCCAGAGAACCCAGATCTGGTCTCAGCACACAGGTCAGGCAGCTCATAACATATGTGACTCCAATTCCAGGGATTGGAGCGCTCTTCTGATCTCTGAGGGCTCCTGGTGCATGCACATGGCATGATACATACATTCAGACATATACACATATGTACAAAATAAAATACATAAATTTTAAAAATATTTCAAAGATAAAAAAATATTTTAAAAAATGTTTCTGCATATGAATGTGAGGTCTTCATCTACAACTTCCCAGAAGAAAATGGTTACCCAGGCAACAAAAGACAGGAATAATGGCACTCACCTCTTCAGTTCTGCAATGAGCAGGGCAGTGCATGGGACCCCTAGAGTCATCAGAGAGATATTGTTGATAGCAGGCTTGACAAACGCCAGGCACGTTGTAACTGCAGACAGGACACACACCACTGCCTTGAACCTGCCCCTGAATCAGTGGAGTTAAAATCAAGTCCATTAGCAGAGGAGATCCAGCTTGTTTATTTAACATGCTCCCCCAACCCCAAGCTGAAGACTGAACCCAGGGCCTTTTGTATTCTGGGCAAGTGCTCTCCCATGGCGTGTCCCTATTGGCAAGGTGCAGCCAGCACTGTGTGTGCAAGCTGAGAACTTGTACACACGTGGTTCTCAACCTTCTTAATGCTCAGACCCTTTAACACACTTCCTCGTATTGTGGTGACCCCAAACCATAGTACTGTGTTGCCACTTCATAACTGTAATTTTGCTGCTGTTATTAATCCTGAACTGTGACCCCCAAGGAGTTGTGACCCAAAAATTGAGAACCACTAGTCTATGCTAAGTATTATTAGGTCAGAGATGAACCAGATCTAAAAGCCATCCACTCTACTTCCAGGAGCTGATCGTTGAGAAACAAAGATTTTGAAAACTTTTAGCTATGAAATGGTTAAACCACAGTCAACCTACGTCTCGGGGGGACACTGACAGTGATTTCCCCGTTCTTAACTGTGTTTTTTCAGATTCTTCTACAGGACTTGACAAGGCCTTTTTCTATAAACCAGACCCAATGGCACAAGACTGTAATCCCAGCACTTGGAAGGTGGAGACAGGACGATCAAGAGTTCAAGACCAGCCTCAGCTATGTAACATGTTTTAAGACCCCATCTCAGGGCTGGAGAAATGGCTCAGCAGTTAAGAGCACTGGCTGACCTTTCAGGGGACCTGAGTTCAATTCGCAGCACCCATATGGCAGCTCATAATTGTCTAACTCCATTTCCAAGGGATCTGATACCTTCACACCAGTGCACATAAAATAATTTTTTTTTAAAAAGACCCTGTTTCAAATTAAAAAAAAAAATTGTAAAGGGCTAGAAGCATTTTAGGTTTTGCAAATCCTGAGCTCTTTGCCACAGGTACTCAACTCTGCCTTTATGAAGACAAGTTCAGGGACATGCATTATGTGCTGATAAAACTTCACAGAACTCATTTAGCCCCAAAACTTTGCCAAGCCCTGTTCCACTGGGTCATCACACATGACTTTTATGAGACAATCAGAGATCATTAAGAAAGCATAAACATGGCCAGGCGGTGGTGGCGCACGCCTGTAATCCCAGCACTCAGGAGGCAGAGGCAGGCGGATCTCTGTGAGTTCGAGGCCAGCCTGGTCTACCAAGTGAGTTCCAGGAAAGGTGCAAAGGAAACCCTGTCTCAAAAAAAAAAAAAAAGAAAGAAAGAAAGCATAAACATAAACATTACTACTTTAAAAGAAAAAAAGATTCCTGTGTGTGCCCAGCCTACAAAACTGAAAGTTTTGGGGGGAAAAATCAAATAGGATGACTATTTCCTGGCAGCCTGTAGGTCTAGCGTGAACGGAGGTCTCTCTTGACAAGTTTTTAACATGACAGATCACAGACACTCAGCCTGCAGGGAAGTGGAGCCAGCTAGAAGTGGCGACGTGATCCTGGACACACTTCTTCCTCTCTCCAGGGACCCTGTTTCCTGATCTATAGAGGAAAGAGGCCCTGGCCTAGCCACTCTCCGAGGCCTTATCCATGACTTAAACTAAGGAGCACGTGACGTTCCTGTGGCTTGTCATTTGTCATCAGCAGAATTTGTTTTGGCCAAGAGCCCCGGAACAGGTCACAGTTAGGAAACTGATTGGAATGAAGTTCTATTATAAAGAAATCAAAGAGCATCGACCCCTCAAAACACAAATTTATCTTCTAAAGAGGAAAGGCATTTATCATCAAGGCACAGGAAATCATTGATCAAGCTGCCAACCTTCTGACTGGAATGAACGGGCTTTGTAACCCTGAACCAGAGGGGAACAGACAGATGTGAAAGGAAGCTGGCGGCGAATGCTCAGGAGACCCATGTTTTCTTCCTGACAGGCCAGAACTCCTCAGTTACCGGAAGCAAGACTGCCTGGCCAGCCTGAGGACAGCCCCACCAGCACCAGGCCCATGGCCTCTGGGACACTGGGCAACTCTCCCTGCTTCTGGCACGTCAAGGCTAAGGCCTGTTGCTGGTCTCTCTCTGTTCCCTCTCTGTCACAGGACAAGCCCACGTTTCCTTACCTTCCCACGGTACCCCACGTCTGAACGTGGTTTTACCCTTTCAACTTCATTGTTAGTTTTTCTCCACTATGAATTCTTTTACACGCCCTCCCCTTCAACTGGACACACATAACCAGAGATTCAGAAGCTAGAGATAGAGCTGAGTTAGCATAGCTCTTCCCTAGCATGCATGCCGCCCTTGGAGAGATCCTTGCATCTCCAACACTAAGTGTGCTTGTGCATATTTGTGATCCTGGTATATGAAGGGAGGAAGCAGGAGGGTTAGGAGGTCAAAGTCATCCTCAGCTAGCAAGCTTGGAGCCAGTGTGGAACATATGAGATCTTGTTTGGAAAAAAAAAAAAAATGAAAGAAAGAGAAGGAGAGGGGAAAGGGGGAAAGAGGTGAGGGAAAAGAGTAAATTTGCAAGGTGCTTCACCTTTCCTTCCCAAGGGTTTAGGATTCAAGCACAAGTTGGAAAGAGGAATACAATCACTAAAATACAAATGTTTCTGATGGGACAAATGTACTCACAAATCCTGCCCCACTGTTCAATGACCATGGGACCTCTACAAGAGCCTTTCCAACTTGAAACAGAACCACTAACATCCATGGCATTCTTGTGAGCACTTCAGCACTTAATAGAGGGCCCAGGATGGGTCATATGCCAATAAGACCCATTATCACCATCTTTCTTAGAAGAAATACTATGTTAATAATATCGATACTATTGAGCTGGCTGTTGGGGTTCATATCTATAATCCTAGCACTTGGGAGGCTGAGGCAGGAGGATTGCTATAAGTTGAGGCCAGCTAGACTAAGAGTGTGATCATGTCTCAAAATGAAACAGAACAAAGCAAAACAGAAAAAAATATTATTGTTGATAATATGTTCTGAAGGAGAGCAGGCTGGACAGCCATTGTAATCCCCAAAAGTTCCGTAGAATACTGCCAAATAGTTTAAAGGCACATACTTTAGGACACAGTCGCAGACAACTCCCCACACTGGGTCCAGAGGGAGTGGAGGAATGTACTGGACAATGAGGACATCCTGTGCACACACAATTTTGCAACTAGTCAAAATAAACAGAGGTCACATGGCCAGCAGAAAGCCAGCCAGCCCAGCATACCCAAGCAAGAGTCACCAGAGGCCCTAGGTATTGGAGAGCTAGGAATTTCCAGAGCGAGGGGCCCTGACAGTGTGCGTTCTAAACTGTGATGGCAGGCAGTCCCTACCTCGGTCTTGTGTTTAGCTGTCAGCCCATATAGTCTCATGCTAGAGGACCCACTGAAGAAACTCTTAACACCCCTTCTTCTGTGTTCCCCAAACCCAAATCTAGCAACCCAACTTCCTGACCAGTATCTCACAATAAAGTTGCTACTGTTATCATTAGCTACCCCTTAAAGAGGAGGATTTCAATCTTAACTGATCCTGGTGGGGTTTTTTTTGTTTTTTTGTTTGTTTGTTTTTTAATATTTGGTACTTGGTAATGTCACCTTTACTCCTTCAAAGTGAGATGGACTTTATGAATGATAAAACCTGCCATTATTTATGCATGATAAAACCATGTCCACAAACTTCTGAGATGTCCCTGAAGATGGTTAGGACTCAGTAATTTCAATAATCACAGAGCAAACATCACTACTTAAAACAGCCAGCCCTTGCTATGTGATGGTGGTGCAGCACTTGGCCCTGGGAAGGGCTTCAGAGAGCTTTCCCAGCCCCACTGTTTCTGAAATGAGGCACCAAAGCCCAGAGAACCTACACTTCCAGCCTTATCTATGCTAGAACAGGCAGAGCCTAGCCTGCTCCCTAGCCTTTCAAGATCCTAAAAATGAAGTGGACTATGAAATGAAGGCTGGCTCCAGGTTTTGTCGAAGGGACTCAGAAGTGCACGTGAGAAGTTATTTGGGAAGCACATTCCATTAGCCTGTAAATAACACTTTTTCCTTAGTTTGTCTGAAAATAAAAATACTCAAAATTACTAATAACCATCAGTAGTTGAGTATACATTCTGAAGAGTCCTGGGATTTCTAAGTAAAATGAGAATCTGTCTTTTCCTAACCTAGCAATTATATCCTATTGGTTTAATGAACACTGATTTTCTATAGACAGTATTATATTCTGTGCTGTTTATATTTTTTTTTTTTTGTCAACTAGACTCATTTGAGAAGAGGGAACCTTAACTGAGAACATGACTCCACCCAAATGGTCTGGAGGCATTTTCTTGACTACTGGTTGACATGGGAAAGGAGGATCCAGCCTACTGTGGGATGCTGGGCAGGGAATGTTGGGAGGTATAAGAAAAACAATTGAACGTGAGCCTGGGGAGCAAGCCAGTAAGCAGCATTTCTCCATGGTCTCTGCTTCCAGCCTTGAATTCTTGCCCTGACTTCCCTTCATGAAATACAATGCAAGCTGAAATAAACCCTTTGCTCTCCGAGTTCCTTTTGGTCCTGGTGTTTATCACAGCAGTACTAACCTAACTAGGATGTCTGCTAAATGTATTTCCAGATTTGTGTTTTATAGTGGCTTCTTGTACTTCCTAAGTCCTCATTCTCTGTGAAGCGAGGTACTATACATATACCTTTTTGTTTTATCTTCTCTTCGGGTTTTTTTTGTTTGTTTGTTTTGTTTTGTTTTTTTTTCTTTGCGAGGACTTGAACTCAAAGCTACACAGGGCTCTGTAACAAACTACACTCACACCCGTCTCTGATTTTTCTCTGATCCACTTAGGGTGTGTGTGTGTCTGTGTCTGAACTCACAAAGATCCCCCCACCCCTGCCTCCCGAGTGCTAGCATTGCTGATAGGAACTCTGAAGACTGACCCATGCCTCCAGTGCAGAACAGCCACCCACTGCAATCCTAAGAAGCCCCCATGGATGCTCCACATTCTCGCCTGCCCATGGCTGGGAGACTGAAGTCAGGCAGATTCGGATGAGGCTCATTCGCTTCTCTTTTGCTGTGTGCTGCTGATTTCTTTGCCCATTCAAGCTCTCCAAGCCTGTCCTCCCCTTGCTTGGTCCGTGTACCTCAGAAACCCTAAGCAGAAATGTCCACTGTGTGCCATTGGCAGCCGTGAGAGCTGAGGGACACCAGTGACCATGTTGCTCAAAGTGGTGCTGTGTGTGCGTCATCTCAGCCCTGGGGGAGTTTACAGATGAGGAGATAGCAAGCCAAGCCATCCAGTTTCTAAACACCAACAGCAGGAATCCAAACCCCTCCCCAGTCAGGACAGGACTTGTGGTCCTCAGCCTCCAGATGACTCTCCCCACACCCAGGGCACAGGACTCACATCTTCTCATCCTCCCAACATCAATACTACACAGTGCCGTGATAGTCCCACCTGAGTCCCCGGCATTGATGCTCAGTTGTTTTCATTATTAAGTTGATAGGTTTCTATTGCTAACATCAACACCCCGATTCTTTTTCTCCCATTTAGACACTCCTTACTTCTACTCTATGAAATGAAGGTGTGGGAAAAGGGCATTTATAACTAAGAAAAACTAAACTGCGCTTGGAATTTCAACCTAGGACTACAGAATGCTAGCCACAATTAGAGAAAATTCTTATTCTCGTTTCTTCAATTTCTCACCCAGATCCCAAAACCTAAAAGATGAGTTCTTAGGAGAAAGTGGTTCCTTAATGCACAAACTAACACACCAGAAAGTGTAAGGAGCTGAGGAAGTCGTGAGTATGTGTGTATGTTGAGGACATAAGCATGGTCAAGACAAGGACCACAGGGCCTCAGACTCATAGGAACGCCAAAGCCCTCCCTGGGTCAAACTCGGGAAATTGCAAATGTGGTTGTAGACAGTGTGTGAAGAAAATGTCCACAGTGACTTCCTCTTCTTCATATTTACAGCCAGAGAATGCTCCTGTACAGAGACCTCCTGCCAAGATGAACTAAACCTGCCCCCTGCTTCAGCTGTATACACTAACCATGCTTCAGCTGTATACACTAACCTTGCCTCTTCTAGTCAGATGTATAAAGAAAGACACTGAATTTCCACATTGCTGCCACTATTGGTGCATCTCCACCAGAAGTCATGAGCTACTGGATTCCAGCTCTTCTGTCTGTGTGTCTGTCATTTCTTCATTCCCTGTTGCTCCAATTCCATCAATCCCAAAGTCTTGCAGAGTGCAACACCTGAGGTGACCAATGTGCACCCCAGGAGGGGGTATCCTAACCTGTGGAACTGCAGGTGACATTGCCTCATGCTCTTGGTCCCCACCCTCAGAGTTTCCTCTGAGACTGATCAAGATTTACAGGAGACCCTAGGGACACCACAGCAAGGTGGGCACATTGTTTTTTGTTGTTTTGTTTTATTTTGTTTGGTTGTTTTTGATTTTTTGAAACAGGGTTTCTCTGTGTAACCCTGGCTGTCCTGGAACTCACTTTGTAGACCAGGATGGCCTCAAACTCAGAGATTTGCCTGCCTCTACTGTGATTAAAGGCATGGCCATCACTCCTGGATACCGAGCACATTGTAAAGCATACTTCCTAGGGCTGAGAGTGTAGTTCAGTGACAGAGTGTGTGCAAAGACCTGCGTTCAATTCCCAGTAACAGACAGGCAGAGACGGAAAGAAAGATGGAATGGGAGGTTTTAGAGCACACTTTCTCCACTGATTAGAAGGCAAGATAAAGGTCTACCAATTTGCCCTTCCTCATTTTTTTTTTTTTTTTGATAAATAACTTTCTTGAGGGTACTTCTAATTCTAGACGATACTCAGAAATAGTTCTATTCAAGTCCTACTTCAAAGGATAAAGACTAATTCACAAGGAATATTTTCTCTCTACCTCATTGTAGAGGCAGGAAGATTAGGCGTTCAAGGTTCAGCTCAGCTACATAATAAGTTCTAGTCTAGCCAGGACTGCATGAGGCCCTGTCTCAAAAACAAACAACAGACATACACATAGACAAAGCATATATCCATATACACAAAATAAAATAAAAACATCTTTAAATTGTTTTTTCTTTTTTATCTTTAAAAAATAATAAATATGTTTGTTTTATACATGTATATAAATATGTATGTATGTAATCTACTTGATTGATCCTAAAATAGGATATTACACAAGAAAATACTGCAGCCAGTATTTTCCATGAATATTCTTCCCACTCAGGCTTCAAAAAACAGTCTTAAGTTTTTCTTTCTCTATTTATTTTATCTTTAATTATGTGTATGGGTATGTGCACATGAGTGCAGGTGCTCACAGAGGCCAGAGATGTCAAATACCCCTGGAGCTTGACTTACAAGCAATTGTGAACTGCCTGACATGGGTGCTGGGAACTGAACTTGAGTCCTTGGCAAGAGTAGTCCATGCTCTTAACCACTGAGTCATCACTCCAGCCCCTGAAATCTTAATCTTTAAGAACTGCATAGCTCCTGCCTCTTTCCAACATGCCAGAAAAACTGTCACTAATTGTTTTACTGTCCTGGTCTAATTCTTCCCTAGACAGGTATAGCTTGCTTCACTGACACCAAAATTTTAAACTCTTTATCTATATTCTGTCTATATTCTGACAAAATAGGATATCCTATAGAGAAATATGTGTTTGATGTGTTTGGGTGCATTTCTCATCTTCAGTAGGCTTGTTTACTCTGTGCCTTCACATGAGAACAAACTCAGGCAGCTTCTCAGTTGGGCTTCCTCTGGTCAAACTGGAAATCAACAGGGATGTCGCTGGCACAGCCACCAGCTCCATCTCCCAACACAGCACTCATCACACTATCATTTGTGTGTTGATTTGCAATCATCCTAACATCAGGGGAAGTGCATTAGAGGAAGAAACTGATGCTCTGTTTACTGCTATATCTTAGGGTTGAGAGAAATACATAGCATAAAATAGTGTTCAAAAAGACTTGCTCAATATCCATATAATCCTAATACAATGGATGTTAAAATTGAAATGTATCCCCTGCGGAAGTTCTGGGTTTCTGGTCCTGAGTGCTGTGGGATGTCTTTCTGAATGCTGTGAATATGTGTGGCTCCCGTTGGATAATAAATAAAGCTGTTTTGGCCTATGGCAAGAAAGCTTACAGCCAGGCGGGAAATCCAAGCACAGATACAGAGAGAAGGGTGGAGAGGAGAAAGATGCCAGCCTGCCCGGAAAGGAGCTGTTGCTGTTAGATGGCATCTTGTTGGATGCCAGCAGACTGGTAACGCCATGGTCACGTGGCAGCATATAGATTAATAGGAATGGGTTAATTTAAAATAAAAGAGCTAGCTAGCAAAAGCTGAAGCCATAGGCCATACAGTTTGTAATTAACATAAGCCTCTGAGCAATTATTTTATAAGCAAGCAATTATTTTATAAGCAGCTGTGGGACCATGGGGCAGGGGGAGGGGGGAATTTGTCCAGACTGCTAGGCAAGGCAGGACCAGAGAAATATCTGTCTACACCTAAGTGTCTCGTCTCTCTCCCTCTCCCTCTCCCTCTCCCTCCCCCCCCCCTCTCTCTCTCTCTCTCTCTCTCTCTCTCTCTCTCTCTCTCTCTCACACACACACACACACACACACACACACACACACACACACAGATATACACACAGAGTGTACACTAGTGTGTATCTGTATGAATTAATAAGAAGCAAAAAAAATCCCAATATGCAATATGATACAACCTAAAACTAGCTCTGTACCTCCAGGAACAAACCCTCAGCACAAACCCTCCGTCACGTGTATGAAACTGATGGACTGGTCTGCACTTGAGGACATATTCTAGCAAGAAACCAAAGGACTTTGATTTTTTTGTTTGTTTGTTTTTTGTTTTTGTTTTTTGAGACAGGGTTTTTCTGTGTAGCTTTGCACCTTTCCTGGAACTCACTCTGTAGCCCAGGCTGGCCTCGAACTCACAGAGATCTGCCTGGCTCTGCCTCCCCAGTGTATTTTAAACATTTTTAAAGATTAAAAAAGAAAAGCCGCACATTGGTGGAGCACGCCTTTAATCCCAGCCCTCAGGAGGCAGAGCCAGGCGGATCTTTGTGAGTTTGAGGCCAGCCTGGTCTCCAAAGCAAGTTCCAGGAAAGGCGCAAAACTACACAGAGAAACCCTGTCTCAAAAAACAAAAAAAAAAAAAAAAAAAAGATTAAAAAAGAAGAAAAAATTTAAAAGATGTTTTTATTTTATTTTGTGTATATGGATATATGCTTTGTCTATGTATATGTCTGTTGTTTGTTTTTGAGACAGGGCCTCATGCAGTCCTGGCTAGACTAGAACTTATTATATAGCTGAGCTGAACCTTGAACTACTAATCTTCCTGCCTCTACAATGAGGTAGAGAGAAAATATTCCTTGTGATGGGATTAAAGGCATGCGCCACCACCGCCTGGCATGACTTTGTAATACCTTCCAAAAATTTCTCTTGCATTGAAAATGTTTTCGCTCTTGCTCATATCACACAAATCGGATCTCTGACTGTATGCCCACACGATATTATGATATGCGTTATGATACAAGTTCTTCCCCAAGCTGTTCTCCTTTTATCTGAAAGCTCATTTTCTCTCCTTTTATCAGACAGTCAACTCTACGGTCAGATCATCAAACTCAGTGGACAATAAGGAGGTGTACGACAAGCTCATTGCTAGCTGAGCTCACTCATGCAGTAACTTGCTTGATAAGCGTGTTCCACTACTAACTTGATGAGTGTGTTCCACTGCTAACTTGATGAGTGTGTTCCACTGCTAACTTGATGAGTGTGTTCCACTGCTAACTTGATGAGTGTGTTACACTCCTAACTTGATGAGCATGTTACATGGAGCAGAAGTCTTTCGCACAAGCTTACCTGTCATTCCGGAAGATCTTTGGTAAATACCTCCTGGGAAACCACATGGCCAGAGCACACATCAGAACCCAAAGGATGGCAAGTTCATCAAGCATCTGACCCAGGAAGCTGAGAGTTGCATGGAAGTAGACAGATCCAATTCCTAGAGACAATCACAAGCAACAAAAACACCAATGCGGAGCAGACTCACACAGGCCCACCGCTTCAGACGTCAGCACATCACAACAGTAAGAATTCCAAGCACACTCAGGCTCCATCCTCTGAACCTTCACGATAACAGGCAGTAAATAAAAGTCAGCACTATTTCCCTGTTAAGAGTTCCCGAACTGCCAGAGAGGAAATGGAAATCACACAAGTATTTCACAGAACAATGAGGGACCAAACGTCTAAATATTTTTCTTTAAGTCCCTTGGAACCACATCTCATCAGACTTCAATTGTTTCAGAGGTCCTCAGAAAACCACGCTGGCACGCCACCAGTGGCTGCCCACAGACTCTGAGTGCCAGTCTGTGATAGTTAGAGGCAGATTTGTTATCAAGTCGGCACTCAAGAGTCCTTTTGGCATCAGGGGAACAAGGGCTAAGACGTCAGAGTGACTTTGGTTTACAAAACATTATGTTCAAAGGGGACAGGAAACATCCGGGGTCCCACTTCCTCCCTTTCAGTCCCCATTCCCACAAGACTCCACTTACCCACTACAACTAGGAGAGTCCATATTAAGTAGATGCCGCTGTTGAAACACGTCGCATACTGGCGGAACAGGCACATGCAGATGGGAGGTAAAATGAAAAACAAGACGTTGCTGATCTGGAAGGGAGGGCAACATGAAAAGATGAGTATGAAGTGAAAGCATAAAAAACGCTTGTTCCAAGTATGTCCTTTGCAAACCGGGGTGAATGTGGCCATGCCTCTTGTTCTAGCTCTTCACTTTTTAAATTGAAGACACCGCAGCGGGGGTAAAACACAGAACATCTTAAAATCCATGTAGGGGGTTCCTTGTCTCTTTTAATCATAGGAACCACTGTAAGCAGCACCATCAGGCTAGAGGTATAGCTCAGTAGTCGAGCCCCGGCCTAGCATCAAACCCTGGGGTCAATACACAGTATGGGAAGGGAGAAGAACACGAATACTTGATCTATGGGAAATTCCCAAACTCCTCGCCTGATTCAAAGAGCCAACAACTCTTGCTTTACACAGGAGGAAAGCACTTTTTCCATGGTGGCTCTTAGTTACGCTGTCAGTTTGGGCATCCTAATCAAAACCTGTTCTTAGAAGAAAATCAAGTCTGGATGCTTCTTCCCAGCTCTAAAGTAAGATTGCATGGCTGAGCATGGTGGTGCAGCATTCAGTCTGAGGCAGGAGGATCAGGAGTTCAAGGACAGAGTCAGCCACATGAGCCTTGCCACATGAAACTCTGCCCCCCCCCCCCACCACACCACCTCCTACCCTGGCCCCCACCTGTACTCCTAAAAAAGAAAGAAAGAAAGAAAGAGAGAGAGAGGGGGAGGGAGGGAGGGAGGGAGGGAGGGAGAGAGAGAGAGAGAGAGAGAGAAAGAAAGAAAGAAAAAGAAAGAAAGAAAGAAAGAAAAAATTGTCTTTTAACTTGCAAATTTTATTTATACTTAAACCTATTATGTCTCCAGGAAGCACTGGACTGTTTTTAAAAATTAATAATGTTTTATCTAATGTACTATAGCATAAATATATGTAATCACTATTAAATTTAATATTAATAGCAAGGTAGCTTGAACCATATCCCAACTTCTTGGGAAGCTGAGACTGGAGGACTGTGAATTTGATAAGGTGAATTTATGCAAACAATAAGTAAATAAATAAACAAACCAGGGGCTGGAGAGATGGCTTAGCAATTAAGAGCACAGGCCACTCTTCCAGACGACCTGGGTTTGATTCCCAGAACCCCTGTGAGAGTTCACAGTCTTTACTCAGTTCCAGGGGACCCGATGCCCTCTCCTGGCCTCCACAAGCAATGCATGTATGTGGTGCTCCGACAGACATGCAGGCAAAAACACCCATACATATAAAATAAAAATAAATAAGTCTTAATAGAAAACAATAAAAGAAAAAGTATTAGTAAAGATAGTGGTAGATATTGTACATTCTTTGGTTCATACCAAGACTTTTAAACTCAGTGTAAATTTCGAACATATAGCAGTCTCAGTTTGGGATAGTCACATCTATGCTCAGAAAACATACTGTAAATTACAGTTCTACAACCTCCCTCTAAGTTTTAAGAGCTAGGACTAGATCTCAGTAAGATGTCTGTCTGGCATTTGTGAGGCCCTGGCTTCAACAGATTCAGCACCATCACCACCACCACCATCACCACCAACCGGACCCAAGGAAAAAGAGGAGAAAGAGGGGGAGTTGGAGGATGGGAAGACAGAAAGAAAGGGGCAGGAGCCGTAGCTGAGACACAATGCCCTCACCAGAAAACAATCTGGCTGGCTCCTCTGCCTTGTGTCTCCAGCCTTCAAAACTGTGAGAACCTTCTGATATTATAAACAACTA
The DNA here is from genome assembly GCF_903995425.1 of Onychomys torridus. Lineage (NCBI taxonomy): Eukaryota > Metazoa > Chordata > Mammalia > Rodentia > Cricetidae > Onychomys > Onychomys torridus. Next base: position 104,297,827 of record NC_050444.1, on the reverse strand, counting down.
GGTTTAAGATAGTTCTTATAGCAGCAGGACCAGATTTGGCACTGGTGACTTGGTAAGTCTACCTTCAATAGTCGGCTTTTGAGGCTTTTCACTTTTGGTTTACACTCTTACCAACAGTGTACAAGGGTTCTAGTCCTCGCCAAAACACATTATACTCTATTGTTAGTTTTTAGAGTAAGGCCATTCCAGAAGGTATGCAATGGTAGGGACATTCTCGTGCGCTCTCGCTCTCTCTCTCTCCCTCTCTCCCTCTCTTTAAATTTATTTTTATTTCATGCGTATTGGTGTTTTGCCTAAACACATGTTTGTGTGAGGGTGTTGGATTCTCTGGAATTGGAGTTCCTTAGTTTTCAGCTGCCATGTGGGTGCCGGGAATTGAACCAGGTCCTCTGGAAGAGCAGGCAGTGCTCTCAATTGCTGAGCCGTCTCTCCAGCCTGACATTCAGCTTCCTAAGTATCATCTCCAGTTGCTGAAGGAGGAGCTCTTGGTCCAGGCCTGTGCATGCAGAATATAAAGATAACATCTAAGTCTAAATGGGTTTCAGCCCTGGAGGTGAGGTGGGAGGCACACACACAGAAAAAAAAAAAAAAAAAAAAAAAAAGACGTTAAAAAACAAAACAAACAAGTGACTCAGTAGTTAAGAGCACATGTTGCTCCTGCAGAGACCAGGGTTCACAGCACCCTCATCAGGTGGCTCTTACAGCCGCCTATAACTCCAGCTCTAGGGAACACCATGCCTCGTGACTTCAGAAGGCACTGCACACACACACACACACACACACACACACACACACACACACACACACACACGCACACTTAAAACAATAAAAAGAAGGCCAGAGAGATGGCTCAGTGGGTAGGAGCACTTGCTTCTTTTACAGAGGATTCAAGTTCAGTTCCCAACAGTCACATGACAGTTCACAACCATCTATAACTCCAGTTCCAGGCAATCCATCACTGTCTTCTGGCCTCCTCGTGCACTAGACATGTATGTGGTATACACACAGAAACAAAACAGTCACACACATGATACAGAACAAGTAAATATGCAAAACCTAGTAATAAAATAAATATCTTTGTTCATTTGTTTGTATGTTTTTTGAGGCAGGGTTTCTCTGTGGAATAGCCTTGGCTGTCCTGGAACTTGCTTTGTAGATCAGGCTGGCCTTGAACTCACAAAGATCCACCTGCCTCTGTCTCCCAAGTGCTGGGATTAAAGGCATGCACCACTGTGGTAATTTAAATGTAATTGGCCCCCATAATCTCATGGGGAGTAGCACTGTTAGGAGGTGTGGCTTTGTTAAAGTGGGTATGGCCTTGCTGGAGGAAGTGTGTCACTGTAGGGGTGGGCATTGAGGTTTCCTATGCTCAGGATACCACCCAGTGTGACAGTCGACTTTCTGTTGCCTGCAAGGTGTAGGACTCTCAGCTACTCCAGTACCACATCTGCCTTCACGCAGCCATGCTCCCCATCATGATGATAAAGGACTGAACCTCTGAAATTGTAAAGGAGCCACTCCCGTTAAATTTTTTCTTTTTCAGAGTTGCCATAGTCACAGTGTCCCTTCACAGCAATAAAAACCTTAACTAAGACAGCCACCACTGTCCAGCAAAAATAAATCTTTGAAAAGTAGAAAGAACCAGACCTGGTTGCTCATGCCTGTAATCCGAGCTACTCTGGAGGTGAGGCAGGAGGATCCCAAGTTCAAGGCCTTCCTAGGATACAACTTGAATTAATGGCCAGGCTGGGCAACTTAGTAAGACCCTGTCTCAAAATTTAAAAATCCAAAGAGCAAGGCTGGCAAGATGGCAAAAGGAGTAAAGGTACTTGCCACTAAACCCGGTGATCAGAGTTCAATTCCTGGGACCCACCAGGAGGAAAGGGAGAACCAATTCCTTAAGCTGTCCTCTGACCTCCGCATACTGCTTACTGCCTCGCTCACCCATTACTTGTTTTCTTATACCACCCAGAACCACCAGTCCAAGGGGTGGCCCCACCCACAATGGGCTGGGCCTTCTCCATCAATCCGCAATGAAGGAAATGCACTGCAGATTTGCCTACAAGCCAATCTCATGAAGACATTTTCTCAACTGAGAGTCCCACTTCCCAACTGACTCTAGCTTGTGTCGGGTTGACAGACACCCACAACTAGACAGCACAGTCAGTCAAGATGAAAACTCAAAAACAAAGCGAGGGGTTCCCAGCGGACAGATGTGACCACCCCTGTTGGCTAATCCAGAAAGTGAGGATGACCACCCCTGTTGGCTAATCCAGAAAGTGAGGAAGGCTCACGGGAATCGTATGGGCACCTGAACTCAGACAAAGACAACAAGGCAGAGAGGCTTTCCCCCAGACCTCAGAAACCACACTGGAAACATCCCCAAAATGATGTTTAGAAAGAAGTCAGGGCTAGGGCTATAGCTCAGTGGTAGTACTAGCCTAGCAGGCATGAGGCCCTGGGTTCCATCCCCAAGGCCTGGGGCGGGGGTGGAGGGGAGAAGACTAAGGTAGAATGGGCCTTACCTTACCTGCTGCATACACACAAGTTTCTGTTCATGCTTTGAGCACAGCTTCTCACTTCTAGTGAAGACATTTAAAGATGCAGGGGCAGGCTAGAGAGATGGCTCAGTGGTTATGAGCACTGACTGTTCTTCCAGAGGTACACATGCAAGTAGAGCATTCATGTACATATTTTTTTAAGATTTATTTATTTATTATGTGCACATATTCTGCCTGCATGTGTCCCTACAGGCCAGAAGAGGGCACCAGATCTCATTACAAGTGGTTGTGAGCCACCATGTGGTTGCTGGGAATTGAACTCAGGACCTCTGGAAGAGAGGTTGGTGCTCTTAACCACTGAGCCATCTCTCCAGCCCACATATTTTTTTTAAAGACCCAGCGGCACTTACAAATCCATCCCTTGCTTTAAGGGGATATAAAGACCCCCAGTGGCTCTTCCCACTGCCAATCCCAGGTTTCACCTCCAACTGGGCTATTCACATCTCAATTTCCACTTTTTCCTTCACTAACAAGAGTGAAGGCCATCACACTGTGCTCACATGCCCCATCACGTGATTTAAACTTGAGTTTCATGCAGTAGGGGGAAGAGTAGATGAAATGGGAGATGGATGGCGAAGGGGGAGCCCAGGGAGAGAAGGAACAGAAAAACTGAATTGCAGCTGAATCCTTTTCCCTCCAGTTCATGGGCAAGCACTACCTCTAAGAAACATCTTAAGAATTAAAAAAAAAAAAAAAAAAAAAAAAAAAACCCACTCCTTTCTACCCTTCTCCCCAGAAATAAATCCTGTTGTGGAGTCAAACCCTCAATGCATTTCCTTTAATTTATGTGAAGGAAAGCAGACACGTCCCATACTGCAACGCTGACCTTGTACCTTGTGTGAAACTTTTCACCTTAGTAAACATGGATTTAGCTCACTGCTGTTCACTGCTGCAGATAGCAAGAGGCAGTTTTCTTGTTTTGTTTTGTTTGCCCTTTTTACCCCCAGGGAAAAGGACACCAATTTGGAGTCTCCTTTACAATGCTGGGAAATACAGTGCACTTGGGGATGTGTTTGCTTGTTTGTGGATCTCAAGTAGCTCAGGCTGGCCTTGTAGTCCCTAGGTAGGCAAGAATGACCTTAAATTCCTGATCTCCTGCCTCTTCCTACCAAGCACTGCAATTACCAGTGTGTAGAGCACACCCTGCTCTATCACGCATCTTGACTTTTACTCCAGTGTGTCATTGTCCCCTGAAGGCCTAGCAATATGACTGGCAAGCTGTCCATTACATGGCTGTATAGATCCATATTACCACAAGTAAGGAACACCCTTGTCGCACATAAATGTGTTCATACGCTATTCACGAAGGCATGAGTTCGTTTACTGCGCCTGCAGTAAAATTATGATACTTCAACATTATTATTTATTATTTATCTTGTTTTATGTTTTAGGCTTTTGAGAAGGGTCTCAGAGTGTAGCCTAGGCTGGCCTCAAGCCATCCCAGTCTGCTGCTTCAGCCGTTCAAATGCTGGGACTACAGGCATTTCCCGCCACTCCACGTTATTTTTAAGTTCACATATAAGCACCCTTCTGATATATGCTCCCTACTAACACTAAAAATCACATTTAAAAAAAAACAAAAAACAAAAACAAAAAAACTTCTCAACAGCCTGTCTACCAAGGCTTGCTGGCCACCACTCTTCCTTTTAAAGACATCACTATATGGAAGGAAAAGCCTAAATTAGAGAGCGGCCGTTCTCAAAACAAAAAGAGGAAGGAATACCAAAATAAATACGGAAAGACAAACGAGTTATAGCTAGAGACAGACTCTGTGGCTCCATCTCTCCTGAGAAACAAGCTCTCATCCAAAAAAATGCCGAGGGTCTCTAAAGTTGTACGTACGATAGTTCAGCTAAAGGGAGATTGCTTTAAGTTCACTGCTGAATTATCCCTTGAGAATTGGTTTGTTCCCTCTCTCCAGACAGTTTTGGAGTTTTGTTTTGTTTTGTTTTGTTTTTCGAGACAAGGTTTCTCTGTGAAACAGTCCTGGCTGTCCTGGAACTCACTCTGTAGACCAGGCTGGCCTTGAACTCACAGAGATCCACCTTCTGAGTGCTGGGATTAAAGGCGTGTGCCACCACCACCTGGCCTTGTTTTTGTTTTTTCTTTTTCTTTTTTTTTTTTTTTTTTTAAGTTTTTTGAGACAGGGTTTCTCTGTGTAGTTTTGGTGCCTGTCCTGGATCTCGCTCTATAGACCAGGCTGGCCTCAAACTCACAGAGATGTTTTTGTTTTTTATCTAAGGAAAACTACAACTTAAATCCATTGTTTCCTTTAAGAGTTCCTTATTCTGTGGATTCCTGTCCAGCATTTGTTCCCAAGCCATCTCATGAACACACTGTGCTCTTGCTCTGACACACTGGAATGAGCCTTTCCTGTAGAAGTGGGGAGTCCAGACAAAGGCACAGGCAGGAAGCTTGCTGAGCACAGGTTCAAGAGCAGCCTAGACTCCCACCCTGGCTAAGTGCATTGTCTGTGCCTCACAATTACGTGCAGATTCCTACTCCTCCACTACACTGACTCGGGGTGGTTTCCCAGTACCACATAGCAGCTCACATCCCTTGGTAACTCCAGTTTCAGGGGGATCTGATGCCCTCTCTGGCCTCCATGCTTACTGCACATACATGGTGCACATACATACATAGAAGCAAACATTCATACACATAAAATAAAATGTAAAGAAATTAAAATAAGTAAATAGAAATGTTTTTTAAATTAATTAAAAATTGCAAACAAAATACGTAGGATAAGTTTGGTCACCCTACTCAGATGCCCACTTGCAACTCTCCTCCAGGTCACACTATGCATGCATACCCTGATGCGGTGTGCTAACAATACCTCAGTAGCTTGTATGTGCCACTATTATGAACCCCAATGCCCAGTGACTATTTCCAGATCTAGTTTATGTGACAAGCACATGGCAGTATATGCTTAGGCAGGCTACCAGCCAGGCAGATTCTGTTCAACAGAGAAGGGGACCCCGACGTGGACACATAACGAAAGCTTTGCTTTCCTTATAGTGATAGCTGGGTACAGAGGAGGAGTTAAGAGGCCATGTGCTGATTTTATGCATATATTTCACTCCCCTCCCCCAATACCTGATTATTTGTTTCCCAAGTCACTGGTCAGCAACAGAGCCTTCAAAGGCCAGACCCAGTGGTCACAAAGCTGACTCCACTTTTCTCCAAAGCAGCCTATGTGGCAGGAGCCCCCAAAGGAGCAGACATGTTGGCTCACATCTGGAAGCCCAGCAACTTGGTATGTTGAGGCAGGGTTTCTGTGAGCTCAAGGTCAGCCTGTGTTACAGAGTGAGTTCTAGGCTACATTAGGTTATAGCATCACACTCTGTCTTAAAAACCAAACCAAACAAACCCACACCATTCAACCACAAAAGGATTGTATGTAGGAAAAAAAAAGTATCCTAGGTGGACAAGGAAAGGGAAAGAGTGGGTTCTTTTTGTTTTTTCAAACAGTGTAGCCCTGGCTGGCCTGCAGCTCGCTACTATGCTAGCCCAGATCTCTCAGAGACCTACTTGCCTCTGCCCTAGTGCTAGGACTGAAGATATGTGCCACCACACTGACTTAAGTGATGAATTCTTAGAAGAAATGCTGGTATTTACTAGAAGCCAAGGACCGGGTAATAAAAGGGTAGCAGCAAACAGTGGGAGGAAGTTGTGTACTCTCTCTGGTGGGCCATTTGGCAAAAATGATCAGCATTTACAGTGAACGTTTTCAAGCCAGGTATGACTACTGATGCCTGTAATTCCAGCACTTGGGGAATAGAGGCAAGACAACCAGGACTGTAATGCCATCCTTGGCTACATAGGGAGTTTTAACTGAACCTGAGCTACATAAGATCTTGTTCTAAAAAAATAAATAAATAAATAAATAAATAAATAAATAAATAATAAATAACATATTAATCTGGGTAGGTGTCACATTCCTGCAATCCTGGTATTTTACAGGCTGAGGCAAGAGGATCACTGGAAGTTTTAGATCAGTATGTTTTACATTATCAGGTTCCAGGCTAGTCAGGACTACTGACTGACTGGTAAAACTATATCTCAAAATAAAGACAGAAGCAAAAAAAAACAAAAACAAAAACAAAAACAAAATTAATACTCTCAACACAGCAATTCTCCAGTGAGAAATAATACTGGTAAAGCACATCTCCGTGGACCAGATATATAGCTCAGAGGTTGAATGCTGTCTACCATGCACAAAGCCTCAGGTTTGACACCCCCGCCCTGTGATGAAAAAAAAAAGTATGTCCAGATGTGTGTATGTGGACTTTCTCTGTACCTCTCTTCAAAAGCCAAAATGGAAGCAATAAAGCATCCAGAAATGTCTCTGTATGTTCATCAAGAAGGAGTTAAGTGGCTAAGTGAACCGTGGCCAATCTGTTACAGGGAGCATGGGAAGAGGAAGGCAGTTCTGTACAGCCAGAATGACGGTTGGGAGCACAAAGGTCCTTGCACTCACAGATAAGCACTAGGGGAAACAGGAATGTTAAACACACAGGGTTGTGTCTTCTGTGGAAGAGATGTTTAACCTGTTTTCCACCCAGAAGGCTAGGAATGGAGGTGGCTAATAGCCAAGGTGATCCCTGTGCTATCTGTATGGCCAGGGGCTCCCACAACCAGGACCCGAGGTGGCTAATAGCCCAGATGACCTCTGTGCTATCTACATGACCAAGACCACACCAGATCCTCCCCTAGACCCTTAAGATAACACCTGTAGCCCATCTACAGGACCCACCTCCTGAAAGAAGTGACATGGATGTTGAGAAGAGGTTCTATGTAATCATACCTCCTTGTGCACACGGGATTGTGTTATACCAGGAAACTCTTTCCAAATTGTACTGTATTGAATCTTTCTCTGCCCCACCAGCCAGCTCCCACATAACGACATGGAGGGATTTCTTAGTACTTATGAAAGCATGGCCTTAGCTTAGGCTTGTTTCTAACTAGCTCTTATAACTTAAATTAACCCATTCCTATTAGTCTACATGCTGTCTCGTAGCTTTTACCTCTCCTTCTGTGTGTCCTGATTCCTCTGCACCTGGCTGGCGACTCTGCCTTTCTTCTTCCCGGAAACCTCTCTGTCCCCAGAAATCCCACCTAACCTCTTCCTGCCTGGCTATTAGCCATTCAACTCCTTATTAAACCAATCACAGTGACACATCTTCACACAGTGTAAAGGAATATTCTACAACATAACATAGGTATTTTAAGTTAAGTACTGATTAAACAATACACATGTATACTATGCTAAGCACACAAATATATACTTTCTTAAGCACTTACATTTATAAGAGAACTCTTGGCAGAGTCAAAAGGGCTAAGTTCTGATTCCATTTCTTATTTTATTTAATTTTGGTTTTTTCGAGACAAGGTTTCTCTGTGTAGTTTTGGTGCCTGTCCTGGATCTCGCTCTGTAAACCAGGCTGGCCTCGAACTCACAGAGATAGCTCCTGGCTCTACCTCCCGAGTGCTGGGATTAAAGGCGTGCACCACCACTGCCTGGTTCTGATTCCATTTCTTGACTTCAAATGATATAAACTAAATGGGCCCTGATTTTCCTCCTTTATCTAATGAACACATTGCACACGATGCCTGCAGTGATGGCAGAGTACCCAATGGAGCCACAACACACAGCGAACAGTCAGTAGTAACTAGTCATATTAGTCACCCATTTCCCTCTAAGACTCTCTGAGAAGGTTCTAGATCCTCTCCCAGTCAGTCATCTCCTGCTTTAATTGTCAATTCTTTTCATTTTTCTCAATTCCTTTAACTTTTTCTCAAAATTGGTACTAATTACCAGTTTTGTACAAACTAGATATAATTAAGCTAGGCATGGTGGCACACACCTGAAATTCCGGCATTCTAGAGCCAGAGGCTAGAGGACCTCCATGCATTTAAGGACAGTATAGGCTACATAGTATGGGCTTCACAGTGAGTTCAAGCCCAGCCTGGACTACGTAGGGAAACCCTGTCTTAAAACAAGAAAGATGAGCAAGGTGGTGCACGCCTTTCATCTTAGCACTCTGGAGGCAGAGGCGGGCAGATACCTGTGAATTTGAAGCCAGTTTGGTCTACACAGTGAGACCCAAGCCAGCCAGAGCTACATGGTAAACCCTGTCTCAGAACAAACAAACAGGGGCTGGAGAGATGGCTCATTGGTTAAGAGCACTGACTGACCTTCTAGAAGACCCAGGTTCAATTCCGAACACCCACAGGGCAGCTCGTAGCTGTCTGTAACTCCAGTTCCTGGGGACCTAACAACCTCACCCAGACATACATGCAGGCAAAACACCAGAAGCTGATTAAATAAATAAATAAATAAATAAATAAATAAAACACAAATGAACAAATGAATAATGGAGCCTCCTGTCTTATTATGAGGACCTTAGGAGATGTTTATCATCAACAATTCATTGGTATTCTCCATGCATGAGAAAGAAAGGTTCAGGAAAGGCCTGTGATAGCATCAGCACACGGGCAGAGCCATGGTGACACAGAAATTTTGGAGGGCTTACACATAACAACCAGCTGACCAGCTATTTCTCTGCAACTATTCTGGAGAAAATATGGTGGTTTATTAATCCCAAAGAAAAAGTTTGTCAGGTAGATGGGCTAGATTAAGGGGCCCCAAACACCACAGCTCTTTTCTGAAACAGAGCTTGGTCCTCACTGTCTACAGCTCCCGGGAGGTTAGGATGAAAAGAAAAAAGCAGCCAGGTGCTGGGTTGAGAAGCTGGGCTGGGGGGACATCCAGTTTAGTTCCAGTCCGGGCTATACAGGAAGACCCTTGTCAGAAAGGGAAAAGCTAAGTGAAGGGGGCAGAGGGGAGGGAAGCAAAGAGGGGGGAAGGTAGATCACTGTCTCCCCCTCCCCTGGCACTGTTGTTGTTTTTTTTTAAGGCTGGCAAGAGTAGCTATGCAAGAACTTTGAGGGACCTAATGATACACAGCTGACTCTCTCCGCAGGCCTCACACTCCACAGGAAACTGCCATGGTGGGTATTCAAGAACCCGACACCAGTCTGTCATTCCTTCAACTCTGCTGAAATCTTTAGTATTTCTCAGCAATTGTCCGCTTGGTACCACTGGTGTTTCTCCTCGTTGAGAGTACCTTACCCTGCTCCGGCCTTTCTGTGGGTGCCTGTGTGTACCTGAGAGCAGCATGCTTCACCAGGCTGTATATATACTAGGAAAAGCATGGCCATTTCCACTAACTGGATCTTTTCCTATGTCTTTGAATGTCAAAAGTCTGGTTTCCTTGAGCAACTAACCTGGCCATATAAGAAGTCGGGATGCTGATAGGGAGGACAACCATGTATTTTAGCACTGAGGTGAGGCAAGGTGGAGAATTGTAGGTTGTAGCCCCAGACATACCAGCATGTGGGCATGACAGCTCCCTCAATAGCCTAGTCTTTTCGCCATGGGAATAAAGAGTAATACAAACAGAAACGGGGGGGGGGAGGGGATCAAAAGTAAAGGACAGGAGGGGCCAGGAATAAAAGAGACCAGAGATCTCTCCAGGCAATAACGCCTGATTCTTGCTGAGGACATTCTTTCCAGAAATCCAAGAGGGGGGAAAATCCTAAATAACAATCTCATACTCACAATGACTCAAACCAGGAGTTCCTGTTTTCTGTGTCTGAACAGCAAAAAAGATAAGCCAGAAAAATGATCATGCAAAGTCACATTGGGTACCAGAATCCTGAGCGACAGGCACAGGGAAAAAGCAGGGACATTTCCTCTTCTGGGGACAACCCTTCCCTCCCACAAAGACCAAAATCCTAGGTTTCTGTAAATTTCCGCTTGTCCATATCCAGGGACCTAGGCAAGTCCCGAAACCCCACCCGTTATCACTCCCAAATTTCACTGTCACCCCCAGGAGCTGGCTCAAAATTGGACTCTAAAAGCAACAAGAAAAAGAACTCAAAGTAATTAACTTAATCCTGGGCAGAAATAATTCCATCAGTATTGTCATAGTTTAGTGGAAAGGGCATGCCGACTTGTGGGAGTGGGCCCAGTCCCTGGACATGGCCCGGACTCCACTCTCCCAATGCGTCCAAAGCAGGTACTCAGGGCAAAAACGCACAATGAGATCCAGGTGCGTCACGCCACAAAGACCCTAAGCAGGGAGGAAGGGAGCTGCCCCTGTGGGTTCACACCCCCAACTGGCCCAAACTGGAAGAATGGATTGACGCGGACCCGACCCCTGGCTCCAGGACCTCGGGAGCCAAACAAGACAATAGAGCCATCAGAAGAAAATGACAGGAAGAGCTGGAGGAGGCCAGATGCCCTGGATAGGGACCGGAGAGGGGTGCAGGAAAAGAGCTGGAAGCAGCTCCGGGAGAAGGGGGCGTGGAGTGACTCCTGCCTGGGACATCCACAGTCACCCACTGCCTGCTTCCAGGCTCCGCAGCCACGGGGACAGCTCCCTCCCTCCGCCCGCCTGCCCTCCCGCTCCTGCGTCCCGCACCGTGTTGTAGAACTCGGCGATGGCAGGCACGATGGTGTAGTTGTCCTCGCACCAATCCACCTCCGAGCTGCCAGCCCGCAGATGGTCCCACCAGTGCGGGACGCCCATGACCGCTCTGGAGCATCGGAGCAGCTTCTGGGCAGCGGCGACCGGCCCGAGCGGCTGCGGGGCACCCTGTGCGTCTGCCGCTTTATGCGGTGCGGGACAGCCTCCGGATGAGGCGCCTCCCCCCGGGCCTCCCCAACCGGGCTGCTCCGGCCCGCCACCCCCGCTGCAGACCCGCCCCGGCCCCGCCCCCGGGAATCCCGGAGCATGACGGCCACGCCCCCTCGGGGCGGGACCTGACAGGCCGAAAGCCCGGAAAGGGAGGGGGTGGAAGTAGGGGCTGCAGCCACCGGCTCTCCTGCTCTGCGCTCGGTGGCAAAGACCTTTAGAGTCCCCCTTGTCCACGTGTGTCCAGGTTGTGTAAAGAACGCCAGAATCCACCACCACCACCACCCCCCGCGCGCCGTAAAAATGTAAAATATGGAGAACCGCAAGAACATCCGGACCCCTTTGGACTCCTTGGGAGTTCGCAGCAATGTGCTTCACTGCGCTTGGGACGCCAGTTCTCACGCCTACGGAAGGCTCTTGTTCCTCTTGAAGAAGGGACAGCTCTACCAGAGGGTGACTTGCTGCTGTAGGTGGGGCAGAAATATCCCCCAGGCTGTAGTAACAGGTTCTCTGGACACTTCCAAAGAGCCTGGGCTACCCACTCCCCAGGGGAGTGTTTCTGCAGTACTGTGTCCCTATCCTTCTTTAGTCGTTTATGGGGAGCATAGGCTTGGGGAAAGCCTTCAGCCAACCCAACCCACAGAGGATGTAGTATAGCAGGCAAGAACACACAAGTTCAGGACATAATACACGCATAGTACTATATATAGTACACGTAGTAATTAATATGTGCCGGGCACTACTGGGGGAGTGTCTATATGTCTCCCATTAGGTGTCCTGGGCGGGCATCCCTCGCGGTGGGTTCTATTAACAACCCCCTTTCTGCCAGTGTGTTAGAGCTAATCAAGTTCAGGCCTCATGACCTTCGATCTGCTCATAATGGCTTTACGTCTGTGATTATTCTGTAGTTTCTAAATACAAGCCAGCCGATTCCTTAGATCTTGAAGAAACCCATTCTATTCTTTTTCAGTGGCAACTCGGGGCCACCTTCTTCTTGGGAAGTTCCAGGTAAGGACAGTGGCAGAGAATACCCTGGGCAGCAAACTACACTGGTTGTCATTTCCGTGCGCAGACGGGCCTGCCTTCTCTTCTGACTGGAGCACCTGTAAGCAGTGCATCCGAATCTGTCTTCCACAGATGCCCACACAGCCATTTCCATCTCCATGGCAGAAGCTTTGGGTCTCCACTAGGAAATCCAGCTTTATTTCCTAGGGACCAAATCATTCCTTGTATCTTCATTATCCCTTCTTCCCTTCTTCCTTTTCCAGGGCCAGTCCCACTGTCTCCTGGAACTCGAGGAGAGAACATACTCTGCAGCCTTCCTCTAGGGTCAGTCATGAGCTAGCAAGAGGGAGCAGGCCAGAGCCACAGAAGAAAATGCGCTGTTAATGTCTCCCTGTCAAGTACCAAACACCAGCGGTCCAGCAACAGATCTACTTTCTCATGTGATCATATTTTACTCTTCCCAATAGCTTAGGTGAAAATAAGCTGGGTGTGGTAGCGCATGCTTGTAATCCCCAAAACAAAGACTATCCACATTCATTCATTCTAATAACATAAAACACTGTTATTATATGTGTCAGTTTTTCTCAAGTTGTGGTCCACAAAGTCAAAAAGTTTCCTGTTAATGCTGTAACATTATCCACTGTAATTGGAGGTTTTTCTCTGTCCTGTCTGATCCCACAATTACTATAAATACTGAGTGAGTATTTAGTGAGTATTTAACTCACTCAGAGACTTATATTAATTATAAATGCTTGGCCGATGGCTCAGACTCATTACTAGCTAGCTCTTACATTTATTTGGTTTTTGTTTGTTTGTTTGTTTGTTTTGGTTTTTCAAGACAGGGTTTCTCTGTAGCTTTGGAGGCTGTCCTGGAACTCGCTTTGTAGACCAGGCTGGCCTCGAACTCAGAGATCCACCTGCTTCTGCCTCCCTAGTGCTGGGATTACAGGAGTGTGCCACCACCGCCCAGCTAGCTCTTATATTTAAATTAACCCATTTCTATTAACCTATGTATTGCCACATGGCCCGTGGCTTACTGGTTCTTTCACATCTTGCCTCTTGGGTGGCTCTCAGCCTCTGCCCTGACTACATCCTTCTTCATCTCCATCTTCGTTGAATGTATCACCTAACCTTATTCTACCTCGCCATTGGCCAACCAGCTTTATTTATCAATCAATGAGAGCAACACGTATTCACAGCATACAGAAAGACATCCTTGCTGTGGGATGTTCTGTATGTCAAATGTGTTCCTCTGATTGGTTAAAATAAAGTGCTGATTGGCCAGTAGCCAGGCAGGAAGGGTAGGGTAGGCGGGACAAGGAGGAGGAGAATTATGGGAAGTGAAGGCTGGGGAGGGAGATACTGCCAGCCGCTGCCATGACAAGGAAGATGTAAGGTAATGATAAAGCCAGGAGCCATGTGGCAATTTATAGATTAATAGAAATGAGCTAAATATAAGAGTAAGAGCTAGACAATGGTAGGCCTGAGCTAATGGCCAAGCAGTTTAAATAATATAAATGTCTGTGTGTTCATTTTACAAGTGGGTTGTTGGACTAACAGGGCTTGGTGGCACCTGGAGAGAAGCTCTCCAATTCTGTAGATGAATTTCTAAACAGTCTTAATAAATAAAAACACAGAGCCAAATAAGGGGGTGAAAGCCTTAGAGAAAGACCAGAGGAACAGGACAGACCATGAGCTAACCCCACCCCACCAACTCCGCAGCTTCCAAAGAGAGTAACTTCCTGTCTACTGAGGCTTATATGCCTTGCTGTTCTGGCATCTGATTTGCTCTCTGTCTAACTACATCATTTCCTCTTCCTGGCCAGCTATGTCACTTCCTGTCTGTACAGGCCTCCAGAACTATATGGTTGGTACTAGGATTAAAAGTGTGTGTCACCACACTTGGCTCTGTTCCCTAGTGTGGCCTTAAACACACAGAGATCCTGCCTGCTAAGTGATAGGATTAAGGGCGTGTGCTACCACTGCCTGACTTCTTTGTTTACTTAAAATGGCTTGCTATTTCATCTGATCTCCTGGCAAACTTTATTTATTAAAGAACAAATAAAATATCACCACATTTCAGGACAAATAAAATATCATGACATTTCTCCTTTTTTGTCTAATAAAAATTAAAATAATAAAAGAAAGTTATAACTAATATAAGAAAACCATATATAATAAGTACAATAACTATATACAATATATACAAGCAATAAATACATCAACAATGTCTAGTCCATTTGCATTTGAAAAATTCAGAGAAAATATTCCATTATCTATCCTATTTTGGTGAGTTCAAAATGTACCTAATTCACTTTCTATTGTAATTTATATTACCAACAGAAAACTATCTTATGATATCTTTCAAACTTACACACTTAACGCCTCTTAGTGAGTTTCTTTTCTGAATTTCTTAAGAAAAATTGTAACTAGGGTTGGAGAGATGGCTCAGAGGTTAAAAGCACCGACTGCTCTTCCAGAGGTCCTGAGTCCAATTCCCATTACCTACATTACATGGTGGCTCACAACCATCTGTAATGAGATCTGGCGCCCTCTTCTGTATGCATAAAATAAGTAAATCTTTTAAAAAGAAAGAAGAAAGAAAGAGAGAGAGAGAGAGAAAAGAAAAAACTGTGGGTTGGGGATTTAGTTCAGTGGTAGAGAGCGCTTGCCTAGCAAGTGCAAGGCCCTGGGTTCAGTACTCAGCTGGGGCGGGGGGGGGGGGGTAAGAAAAACTATAACTATATGCTGGGTGGTGGCGGCAGCGCACGCCTATAATCCCAGCACTCGGGAGGCAGGGGCAGGGGCAGGCTGATCTTTGTGAGTTCGAGGCCAGCCTGGGCTACAGAGTGAGATCCAGGAAAGGCACAAAGCTACACAGAGAAACTGTCTCAAAACAAAACAAAACAAAACAAAAAACCTGTAACTATAACTATCTAATCTTCAACTCCCTCAGAGACCCAAGCAGGAAATATTACCTAGTAAAACAGGAAGTGCAAACAAGTGACTTCCAAAAAATGAGTTATGGCAGAAACAGCCAGCTTCCTGGACAGTCACCTGAGGTTTCTCTACACATTGGGGCATCATCTTCGGCCTCCAGGCTTAGCATATATGATAGACTCACTTGTGAAGTAGGATCTAGACAAAGCCTACAGCTCGACCTCATATTTGGTGTGAGTGTTCCATGTACCAGATAAAATTTAATTCCGCCAGTGCCCTGTCTTGATTCAGGATTTTAAATTCTAGAAATTGCTTTTGTTTTTGGAATTAAGCTGTCCATTCTTCTCAGCTTGTGGGTGACTTCATCTCCTTTATTAAATGCCAGTCTACCATTGAGAGGTTAGTATTGGTGAAATTATTAAGGCCACTCCACATAGTTAAAAGGGAGGTTTATTTTGTGGGCTATCTTACAAATGAAGGGGTAGGTTGCAGGGTCTGGCAAAGGTATAGCGCAGTCCGGCGGTGTTCTCTGGAGAACTCTGCTCAGTCTACCTCCAGAGTCCAGGGTCCAGGAACCAAGCGAGAGACCTCTTCCCGATCCTTCGTCTTCCGCTTCCTCCTCCGCCCTGCCTTGTGGGCATGACCATTACCGAAGCCTCCATGGGGGTTGGAACTTCCAGGCCAATGCTGGGATGGCTATCCACTACAGGTTAGACTCCATCAGCCTAATTACTCTTTAAAGAATAACTGTTTTAACTACTATTCCACTGTGCACCAGAAACCATGGGTCCACTGCCTGTTTAGCTGCCTTCGAAGAAAGGAGCACTGTACCTTCTCTGGATTGCAAAGGCCACTTCAGTGATGGTGCCATTTTGCCCTGGCCTCAGAGGATGCCTGTTGCTAAAGCCACAACCACATTTGTCTTGACAAGGATCGGTAGTCCTCTGCTTTAAATCCTGCTTGTCCATCTTGGACAGCATATTGTCAGCAGTCGATGCGAAGGCACTTTGTTGCCAGTGGCTAACTTTTGCCACAGTGAAAGTTAACTCCATATGTATTTTCTTCAATGCCCATCTCTTCTCTGAAGTAGATTGGTTCTGAAGTAGATTGGGGCTGCCAGGAGCAGACATGTCTCATAGCCATAAAAAAAAAAAAAAAAGAAAAAAATCTATGTTATTAGAACATTTAAAATTCTGGAGATCTCCGAAGGGTTTGAAGATGACCTGTCTATCTAAAATATATCTCTGCTTGACCTTGAAAACATATCTAGTATGACTACAAGTTCAATTGTAATGTCTAATTTCCATCTCTTTATATCTTAGTAGTTGGTAATAATAACTTTCAAAAATTAGCAAATTGCATTACATTGTTAAGTGAACTAACTGTATAGGTAAATATCCTGAACAAGATTAGAAATACACGTACAGTATTTTCTAACAAAATCAATCTATAGCCTCTCTTTTTTCAGAGTAGATTCATGTACCTCATCTATATCCTCCTTTTTTTCAAGCAAGAACCTTAAATCTAATCACCATTGTTTAGCCTCTTTCCTGACCATTAATAATAACAACTTGGTAACCAACCATCCTAAACAATGACCATTATCCCAAACCCAAAACCCATTGAAAGACCATAAACCACCCAACCCACCTCTTGGGAATGTGGGCATCGTGTTCTTAAAATTGCTTCCTGCTGTTTGTGGAGAAAGGCATCTTTAGGGGATCCTGAGAAGAAAATTTTTGAATTAATTGTCAAGTTCTGGGAGAGGTAGTTGTATCATTTGTTGCCCTGTCTCTGTATAATGCAAAAGTGCAGGGCTTATCTCAAGTCCTCATTCAAATAGTCGATGAGGCTGGATCATTTTAGCTAGCCATCTCAAAATTGTCTTGAGCAGTTTGCAGTGCAAAGCTGATCTCCGGGTGATGTTTGTTGGCTTAGTGGTATTATTATTGTCCATTTGGAATTGTCGTTGTGGGGCCCCATCATCTTTCTAGAGACTTCAAATTTGCTGTTAGGCCTGGTCATGATTCCCTGCAGAAAACTGATAGAGACTCCAACACAAAAACATGTATAGGCAGGTAAGTGAAGCCTTTTTTCTAGAATTAGTTAGTACTCTATATGACCATTAATAACATAAGTTTAAAATATTTGTATATATATATATATATATATATATATATATATATATATATATTAATCCTATAAATTTTTACATAAAATTCATACCTTAAGAAAAGTTTAGAGAATCAAAATAGAACCAAAGAATTGAGATTAGTGGCAATAGAATAGTCCCTTAATTTTGGTTTTCTTCTGTCCCATATCACATGGCTCTTTCTTCCGACATGATACAGAGATTTTGCATTTTCCTTTTAACAAACATGCTTGGGTTTAGAGAAGGAGAGAGCCATTCTCCAACTCCAAAGCCAGCTTTAATTTTTAATTGAACTGGGACTACAAAAAGACCATTTGTGTTACGTGTTTGTAGAGAAGAGCATTTAGGAAGACTTATGAAATTTTATATGTCATATACCAATAGACCAATTTACTCCTTTTCTTGGGACATTTTTTCCAGATGATTTATCCTTTTTCTTTAGTTGTCTCATTTGTCCAGTGTTCCTTAGCCTTCATTCTCCTGAAAGACTAAAACAAAAACCCTTCCTCAAGCCTAACTTTGGAGAGGTTCCCTTTTGGCAAGTTATATATGATTAAATGAAAAGCATGTGTTAGTGGTATTAGTTTAAATTGGATGTTCATCCTGGTTGATGAACTGTCACCTCTTTTAATTAAGAGGTCTGTCTTGTTCAAATCGAACCTTTATCAATTTTGATGGTATCCACAGCTTATCTTCTCCTGAGGAAACAAAGGCAAAACCTTGTCTCCAATGTAACACATATTCTGGTTTCCATTCTGAGGTCAGCACATCTTTAAAGTATATAGACTGATTTAATTCTGTAGTTTTTTTCTATTATCCAATGTCTCTCCACAGCTGTTGTTCCTTTCTCATTAGCATTGAGAAAATTCAAAGTAAATAGAGCATTATGTAATCTATTTCTGGGGGATTTTGTTACCCCTTTCTGTTTATTTAGCATAACCTTTAGAGTTCCATTTGATCTTTCTATGACTGCTTGGCCTGTAGGATTATGTGGTATACCTGAAATATGCTTTATATTATAATAATTAAAAAACTGTTTCATTTTACCAGAGACATCTGCTGGAGCATTGTCAGTTTTAATTTGTGCAGGTATACCCATGATGGCCATAACTTCTAGCAAATGCATGATTACAGAATCAGCCTTTTCAGAACCCAAAGCAGTTGCCCATTGAAATCCTGAATAAGTATCAATGGTGTAGTGTACATATTTCAATTTTCTAAATTCTGCAAAGTGAAACACATCCATCTGCCAGATTTCATTCCTCTGAGTACCCTTTGGGTTATATCCTGCTGGTAGTGGAGTCTGATTGTAAAAAGAACAAGTAGGATATTTCCTTATAATTTCCTTGGCTTGTTGCCAGGTTATGGAAAAATCCTTTTTTAAACCTTTACTATTGACATGATGTGTTTTGTTTTGTTTTTTATAAAATTCTGAGATCTCCAGCACATTTCCTATCAATAGTTTATCAATCTTGTCATTACCTTGTGCTAGAGGGCTTGACAGACCTGTATGGGATTGGATATGAGTCATGTATAAAGGATGCTTCCTATTCCTGATTATGACTTGTAACTGAATAAATAGTGAAGCTAATTCTGACTCATCAGGGATAAATTCTGCAGTCTCAATGTGTAAGGCTACCCTTTCAGCATACTGAGAGTCAGTAACTATGTTGAGAGTTTCAGAAAAACCCATTAATAGCAGCAGAATAACATAAAATTCTGATTTTTTTAACCGAATTATAAGGAGTTTGAACCACTTAAATTTTCTGACTTATAACCTGCCTTTTCTTGTTTGTTTGAATCTGCATAAAATGTACAGGTTCCAGATATGGGTGTTTCCCAAACAGTTTGAGGCAGAATCCAATCAGCTCTCTTTATAAATTGAACTCTATCACTTTTGGAATATTTGCTGTTAATCTCTCCCAAAAAATTACTGCAAGCTCTTAGCCAAGGTTCACTTTCTGCCCATAATTTGTCAATTTCATCCTTAGTTAAAGGTACTACAATTTCTGCTGGGTCTATTCCTGCTAATTGACAAAGTCTCAATTTTCCTTTTAAAATCAAGTCAGAGATGTTTTCCACATAAGTGTTTAATTTTTTTTACTCTATTTATTTGGTAGAAATATCCATTCTAATATAATATCTTCCCTCTGCATTAAAATTCCTGTAGGAGAATGCCTAGAAGGTAAAATAACCAAAATGCAATCAAGCTTTAGATCCACATGACCCACATGTCCTTCTTGCACTTTCTGTTCCACCAAGGCCCATTCTCTTTCAGCTTTAGCTGATAATTCTCTTGGACTATTTAAGCCCTTGTCACCTTCTAAGGTTTTGAACAAATTACTTAGTTCATCATTTTTTACCCTAACAACAGTTCATAGATGGGAAATATTTCCAAATAATTTTTTAAAGTCATTAGGAGTCCATAATTGATCTCTCCTAATTTGCACCTTTTGGAGTCTAATTTTTGTAGACTAAATTATTATTTTATATTACATAAAAATATTTTATATCCTAAATAATTAATAGAATCTCCTCTTTGTATCTTTTCAGGAGCAATTTGTAGTCCCCAACAAGGCAAAGTTTTCTTTACTTCTTCAAACTTTCTAAAGTATCTGCATTTGAATCAGCTAGTAAAATATCATCTATGTACTGATAAATTATAGATTTAGCAAATTGTTTATGTATTACTTCTAATGGCTGTCATATAAAATATTAGCACAGGGTTGGGCTATTTAACATCCCTGTGGGAGAACCCTCCATTGATATCTCTTAACCAGCTGAGAATTATTATAAGTAGACACTGAGAAGGCAAATCTTTTTCCGTCTTTTTCTTGTAAGGGTATTAAGAAGAAACAGTCTTTTAAATCAGTAAGAGTCCATCCTTTAGGTAATAAAGTGGGCAAAGGAATTCCAGATTGTAGAGAGCCCATTGGCTGAATTACTTTGTTAATTTCTCTTAGGTCTGTTACCATTCTCCACTAACCAGATTTCTTTTTTTTTTTTTTTAAAGATTTATTTATTTATTAGCTGGGCAGTGGTGGTGCATGCCTTTAATCCCAGCACTTGGGAGGCAGAGGCAGGCAGATCTTTGTGAGTTCAAGGCCACAGTGGTCTACCAAGCAAGATCCAGGAAAGGTACAAAGCTAAACAGAGAAACCCTGTCTCGAAAAACCAAAAAAAAAAAAAAAAAAATCTAAGGAAAAAAAAGATTTATTTATTTATTATGTATACAGTGCTCTGCTTGTATGTATGTCTGCACACCAGAAGAGGGCACCAGATCTCATTATAGATGGTTGTGATCCACCATGTGGTTGCTGGGAATTGAACTCGGGACCTCAGGAAGAGCAGTCAGTGCTCTTAACCTCTGAGTTATCTCTCCAGCCCTAGATGTCTTTTTAATAACAAATACAGGATAATTCCAAGGGCTGGTTAATTCTTCAATATGCTGAGCATTTAACTGCTCTTGTATCAGCTCTTTCAAGGCCTGCAGTTTCTCTGTTAAAGGTCATTGCTGAATCCATACAGGCTTATCTGTTAACCATTTTAAAGGTTGAGCTGTTGGTGTCTTTGAAAGATCAGCAGTTGTTGTACCCTGTTCTTGTACAATTTGGATGGCTGGTGATTGCTCTTTATAATAACACCTCCTAATATTTCTTTCAGAAACGTGTGTTAGTTTATGGTTTGTTTCTGAGGTTGGAGGAATGTTAATCTGAGTATTCCATTGTTGTAATAGATCATGACCCCATAAATTCATAGCTATATTAGCCACATATGGCTTTAATTTTCCTCTCTGTCCTTCTGACCATATACATTCGAGCTGTCTTACATTCTGTTTCACTTGAAATAATGTTCCAATCCCTAATAGCTGAACATTTACCTCCTGAAGAGGCCAATGTGGATGCCAAAATTCTGGTTAATTATTGTAACATCTGCACCTATGTCTACCAAACCTTCCAGGAGAACGTCATTTGTTCATATTTTTAATTTTGGTCTTTGTTCACTTATAGAAGTTTGCCAAAAAATTCACTTTATAGTTTCTCCTGAATTTCCTGTTCTCTCTGCTACAGCTGTTCTATCACCCCTAGCATCCTGATTTATCCCAATAGGCATTTGGTTATTTAATTGCACTGAGAAGGGGGTTCTTCTATGATTGCAGGAAAAGTCTGAACTGAATTTGCTGTGGGGGCCTGCCTGAGGGCCCTCTGGGAGTTTCCTGGTGGCAGAGGCAAACAATTACCTTGTCTGTCCCTTGTTGATCTATATTCCTTGATCCAATGTTTACCCTTACCACACCTTCTGCATAATCCAGAAGGGAGGAGCATTCTGTTGCCAATGTTCCTTGAAGAAAAATTGTTTCTAGAAATGCCCTGTTTATAGTCCCTTTTCAAATGACTTTGTTTACCACAATTAAAACAGCTGACATTATTTTTCCTCAAAGCTTTTAATATCACCTCTCCTATCCACATATCATTGTCATGAAACTCAATATTAATTGTGTTCCTGATCCAATCCTCCAAGGGTGCTGATCTGGTCTTTAATGGCCTGATTATTCTTTTGCATGCTGCATTTGTGTTCTTTTTTGTTGTTGTTTTGTTTTGTTTTTTTGCTTTTTTTGTTATTGTTTTCAAGACAGCGTTTCTCTGTAGCTTTGCACCTTTTTCCTGGAACTCACTTGGTAGCCCAGGCTGGCCTCGAACTCACAGAGACCCACCTGCCTCTGCCTCCCGAGTGCTGGGATTAAAGGCGTGCGCCACCACCACCTGGCTTGTGTTCTCTTATATTTTTGTTGTGAGCCTAGCCTTTAATGGCTAAGCCATCTCTCCAGCCCTGCATTTGCGTTCTCAAAAGCCAATGATTCAATTATTATCTTTCTAGCTTCTTAATTTGGCATAATTCTGTTTACTGATGAAGACAGTCTTTGTATGAAATCCACAAAGGATTCTTTTGGGCCTTGTATAACTTTCGTAAATGATTCAGTTTTCTTCCCTGCATCTTCAATTCTGTCCCACACATTCATGGCTGCCATGTAGCATAGAATTAAGGTTTGGTTATCATATAAACATTGTCTTTGTATATCAGCATAACTGCCTTCTCCAAGAAGCTGATCCTGGGAAATTTTCACACCTCTAGTCCTACATTGTTGTTCTATTGTTTTAGCCTCTTCTTTAAACCAAATTTTATGTTGTAATTGTGCTCCAGCCTCTAGACAGCTGTAATTAATTCTTTCCAGTCCTGAGGGATAATTCTATTACAAATTGACCACAAGTTTAATAGCTGCTTTACAAATGGAGAATGCATGCCATATGTACTATAGCTTCTTTATATCTAACATTTCCACTGGAGTCCAGTTAGCTTTTACATGCCCTTGAGCAGGTAGTGCCTGCAAGGTTACTGGATAGATTAAGTTTGGTTGTTTGAAAACAGGCTGTCTCTCTGTAACCATATAATTCAATCCTGAAATAATTTCTGTCTAGGTCTGAATTTCTCTCTGATTCATTTTAATGGGTTTTTCTAAAGCTTTTATCTTGGCACTTAAATTGATCAACCTTTTTAATGCAAAAACAAAAGTGATCAAACAAATAATATTCATAATACGGGTTGGAGATTTAGATCAGTGGTAGAGTGCTTGTCTAGCAAGCTCAAGGCCCTGGGTTCGATCATCAGCTCAAAAAAACATTCATAATTCATGTTATGTACATCCCATCAACCTTAATTATCCTCTCATTTAATTGTTCCATTTTCAGACTACCTAATGTGTCATCAAACAAAGACCAAATTCTTTCCATTGTAAAAATGTTTCCCATTTTTTAATGTGGGAAAAAATTCTCTTTTAACTAATTTATCCCTTTAAGATATCTTCATATCTGTCTTCAAAGTACCCTCTAACCTTATTCTGCCTCACCATTGGCCAAACAGCTTTATCAACCAACAAAAGCAATGTGTATTCACTGTGTACAGAAAGACATCCCACAGCACTCTTTTTTATTTTTATCTATTTTTATATGTATGGGTGTCTGTCCATTACATGTGTGCAGTGCCTATGGAGACCAGAAGAGGGCTTCAGGCCCCCTGGAACTGAAATTATAGAGGGTTACGAGCCATCATATAGTTGCTAGGAATTGAACCTAGGTCCTCTGGAAAGGCAGCCAGTGCTCTTAACCATGGAGCCACCTCTCCAGCCCACCACTGGAACACATATCATCAGAAACAAATAATCCAGACTTAAAATCCAAGT
Source organism: Onychomys torridus (assembly GCF_903995425.1). Taxonomy (NCBI): domain Eukaryota; kingdom Metazoa; phylum Chordata; class Mammalia; order Rodentia; family Cricetidae; genus Onychomys; species Onychomys torridus. The sequence goes on along the minus strand of NC_050444.1, from coordinate 104,274,229 downwards.
CCTCTACAGTAAGAGGAAGCAAGCTCATTTACCCCCTCAGTTCTTATGTACGGTCTTTGGCTAGATTTAGGATTGCAATCAATACAAAAGTTGGTTTGTTGACAAGAGAAAAGCATAAAAGTTTTGTTATTTTCACATGTACCTGGGAGTCTTCACAAGAGAGTGAAGTCTGAAGAAATTCTCAAAGAATGATATTTTTGTATTTCTTAAACTAGAGAAATACTTTTTTTTTTTTTTTTTGAAACAAGGTCTGGGTGGCCTTGAACTCATGGAAATCTGCCTGCAGTGTTGAAATGAAAGGCATGAGCCACCATGCTCAGCCTAAGAGCAATAACTTTGTGAAATGTGTGCACAATGGATCTAGAGCAGTGGTTCTCAACCTGTGGGTTTTGACCCCTTGGAGGATGCATATTACATATCCTGTATATCAGATACTTACATTATGATTCATAACAGTAGCAAAATTATAGTTATGAAGTAACAACAAAAATAAGTTCATAGTTGAGGTCACCACACCATGAGGATGGTATTAAAGGGTCACAACATTAGGAAGGTTGAGAACCACTGCTCTAGGGGTTGCTGCTCAGAGAAATATGGGGCAGAAGGATGTAGGCACTAATAGATGATACAGCTTACACAAAGCACTTCTTGATTTGATTTCATATTACCAGACTCTATTTTCTACTCTTGGGATGCACAGGACATCCTTCCCCCACCAAAACTTTTTCACTGTTTTTTTGTCTCTGTGTGCTGGGGATAGAATTCAGGGCCCCAAACGTGCTAGGCACACTCTCCTATATGTCAAGCTGTCCTCCAGAGATTCCTTGTGACTTATTGCATATAGGGGAAAGGCTTGCTTCATACAGGGGGAAAGACCAAACTGCCCTTTAAGAAGGTCGAGATCCTGAAGTGATTGCAACTTGAAATCATCAATATATCAGCCCAGAATTTTCTTCCTTCCACCTCCTTGATACCTTCTTATTACAAACCACAGTGTGAGCCACTGGCTGTATGTAGGTGGGTGGCAGAGAGCACTAAAGTCAGAGACTCCTCCAGTGACACCAGTGCTGGTCTGCTGACCACTAGTGAAGTTTTTCTGATGATTACATTTCTTTCCAATAACTAGAATGTGCTAATTTAATATCAGAAGCTATTGTCAGGTAATCAATTTTGAGATTGAGTTCCATTAATGCTGTGGTGCTTTAGCAACTATTCAATGGTTTCATACTCAATTCTGGTATCTTGTGAACAGTTTTCAGGTGTGGGGAGTGGGTGGCAACAGGAACAAAGCCTGGTTCAGTTCAATGGTGAGTTTGCTCATAGTATCTTTGCTCTAAATATGACTCACTGATAGCCATGAGACCTGGATCTGGAGAGCCACTGTGCAAGCGAGCCAACATGCCCATGATATCTTCAGTACTTAATGTGCAACAATATTTACATAAGCAAATATCTGATGGGAAGTATCCAGCTCAGCTGGTTCCACAAGTGATATTTATCAGATCACAGTCTTCGCTGGGAAAAACACAAACAAAATTGTAGGTACCTGAGTAAACGAAGCAAGAAGTGCCCAATCAAGGATGAATTCTCCACATGTTCCGGTTTGGCCAGAATATCGGTCAGCTGGTGATTCCCAAGGTCAGACCAAACAGCAGCTGGAAACTTTTCAGACATGCAGATTGCCTGGCACCCACTACAGACACAACTGGATGAAACTGTGTGAAATACCCCAATCTACTCTCAGGAAAGTTCAAGAAGTGTGGAAAAAGGGGGGGGGGGGTGTACAATTCACTCTGGACTTTGCTTCTTTAAAAAGCCAAACCTAACAGTGGGTGAGTGGCGGAAGGCAAGGATGTGAGGTGACGATGGCAAAGGGTAATCTTTGTCACTTTGCCTGGATTTGGAATCACCAAGGCGATACAGAGAAGGAAGAGGGTCCCTGGATGTGGCCAGTGATCCCATTCCATCAGCTTTTGCCACTCACAGCTTCCAGAGGGGCCACACAGTGTGACCTGCTTGCCTTATGCTTGAGGGCATCTCCATGTTTTCCTTCTATAATGGACAATATTTCTATAAACTGTGAGCCAAAATAAGCCCACTCTTCTTGACAGAACCTTTCGTCAGGCATTTGGTTGCAGCAACAAGAGAAATAATTAAAAACATTTATGTTAAAAATGTCATAATGAAGCCCATTACTTGCTCATGATCCTCTTACCTCTGCCTCATGAGTAGTAGTTTTACAGCATGCACCACCGTACCTTACTCTTTGCTTTTAATTTGAGACTCTAGGCTCGGGGATGAGAGAGAGGAGTGTTTGTAATTCAGTGTGTGTGTGTGTGTGTGTGTGTGTGTGTGTGTGTGTGTGTGTGTGTGTGTGTGTGTTGCACAAGGCCTGGGTTCTATCCCCAGCACCAAAAAAGAAAAGGAGGAGGAGGGGGGGGAAGAAGGAGAGAGAAAGAGAGAGAGAAGAGGAAGGAAGGAAAGAAGAAAAGGAGGCAGAGAGGGAGGGAGGGAAGAAGGGAGAGAAAGAGAGAGAAAAACGAAAAGTGGGGTTTGCAGGCAGCAGGTCCTTGCCAGGAAACGCTGCAGCTCCAAGTAGGCACGTGGTTGCTGGGTCAGGTGCCTGCTTCTTATTTGCTGACAAGCCCTTGATGGCCGATAGAAGCGTCTCTCTTCTGGATCTAATCTGCACTAAAAAAACCACAAACAATATTAGGACTGCATAAATAATAAAAAGTGGGTTTGATGTTGGGCATGCACTTCATTTGGTAGAATGCTTGCCTAGCAAGCGTCATTGCTATGCCAGTGAGGCCCAAGGTTCCATCCTCAGCAGCATATAAGACTGTGTGGCAGTACACCCCTGTAATCTCAGCATTTGGGAGATGAAGGCAGAAGAATCAAAAGTTCAAGATCATCCTTGGCTACATGGTGAGTTTGAGGCTGGCTTGGGCTTTATCGGAACCTACTTCAAAAACAAAACAAAACAGAACAAACAACAACAAAAATAACAAGGAAAAAAAGTAGAAAGCTTTGCCTGCTTGAAGAGCATGGGGTAATTATGATGTGTTTTGTCTAATGCTTCTGGATAGATGGCTGTTGGCTGACTCTGGCTTGCAAAGATTTAGCAGACAGCTTTTAAGCATTTCCATATTAAGTGATGGATAACATAAGACCAATAAAAATGCTGCTCTTGGCCCAAAGAATCCAATCCACTAGGTGGAAGTTATAACACAACCCTGTAACCCCAGCACGAAGAATGTAGAGGTAAGAGCCTTACTGTACGTTTGAAGGCAGATCAGCTTCATAATGAGTTCCAGACAAGGCAGAGCCACAGGGTGACATCTCATTAGAAAAAAAAAAAATTAACAGGATTAATTGGTAAAAACTGAAGGCTGGATGTGGTGGTGAATGCTCTTAATCCCAGCACTTGAGAGGCAGAGGCAGCCAGATCTCTGAGTTCGAGGCTAGTTGACATACTTTCAAACCTATGGGCACAGGGCTTGGCCTATCCCTTGTTAGGGCCAACTGGAATTAATTTGTGCTGTACCTGAACAGAGGTCTGATCATGTTTTTTTCCCCCCTGTTACATCTCAGACTGAGGCTGTTCCTTGGCTTGGATCTTAGGATGAAGAAAATCTATGAAGCAAATCAGAGCTTCAGGCCAATACCTAACTTGGGCAAGTTGTACTATGTTGCAAACTACTGACTTAAAAGAGACTTTGTCCTCACCCCGGCATGACTGAATGAGCAGAGGCCAGCAAGCACAGGAGAGTCAACAAAGCCAAATCCCTAGGAAGAAATTAGGCCAAGAAAGAGTGGGAAGAAACAGAGACAACTTGGAATGACCTAAGTAGTCAAAACATAGGTTACCAGCCTGAAGACCATTTAAGAGGGAAAACGTAGATTCGTCTTGGGTCAAGATGCAGGCTGAATATCTGAGAAGACACATCACTCTGGCCACTGAAAAGGGGAACTAGGAAATTAAGAACACATTGGGATTAGATTTGTAGATCATGGGGATGAGATACTTGAAAGCTGGAGCAGGGGAGGAGAATGGGAACAGGGCAGCACCTCCTTGGGCATGTTGATTGACATCTACAGAGACATCTATGGGAGGCCACAGGGCCTGCCTACTGAGCAGTCAGAGGGGTTTAGAGAGAGCAATGGGCAAGGCTGAGAAGCAAGAGATGCGACACTTCCAGGAACTAGCTCAGGAGGAGGAGGAGGAGGAGGAGGAGGAGGAGGAGGAGGAGGAGGGGGAGTGGGGTGGTCCTGGTGACAGCCAGACCATCAGGACTTCTTCTCCATCGATAGCCATAGTAGTTTATGACTATATTCCAGCATAGGCAGGATGATGCAGGTAGATTGCCTGAAGTTCCAGGCCAGCCTAGGGCTACATTGTGAGACCCAGGAGGAGGAAAAAAAACTCCTTACCTACTCCTCACTACCAACAGAAGTATCCCCATGGATCTTGCTCAGGGTTACTAATGCAGATTGTGATTTAGCAAACCAAGGTTGGGTACACAATTCTGCATTTCTTTTTCCTTTTTTGTGGGGGTGTGTATTAAGACAGAGTCTCATAGAATCCAGAGTGACCTTGAACTAATGGCAATTCTCTTGTTTCAGCCTCCCATGTGCTGATAGTATAAGTTTATGCCATTGTGCCCAGCTCCACAGTTAGGTTTGATTTGATTTGATTTTTCAAGACAGGGTTTCTCCGTGTAGTTTTGGTGCCTGTCCTGGATCTCGATCTGTAGAACCAGGCTGGCCTCAAATTATTTTTATTTGATGTGCATTGGTGCTTTGCCTGCGTGTACGTGTGTGTGAGTGTTGGATCTCCTGGAACTGGAGTTAGACAGTTACCAACGGCCATGTGGGTGCTGAGCACTGAAACTAAAACCTCTGGAGAAGCAGTTAGTGCTCTTACCTGCTGGGTCATCCCTCCAGACCCCACAGTTATGTCTTAGAAGGTGGGCTTCATCTGTATGACATTCCTGCAAAGATGGAGCTATAGTAGAAAGCATATCTGTGCTGCCTGGGGAACTCAAAAGTAAACAAAGAAGGGAACTTTTTGTTTGTTTGTTTGTTTTTTGTTTTTCGAGATAGAGTTGCTCTGTAGCTTTTGGAGGCTGTCCTGGAACTCACTTTGTAGACCAGGCTGGCCTCGAACTCACAGAGATCCACCTGCCTCTGCCTCCCGAGTGCTGGGATTACAGGCGTGCGCCACCACCGCCCAGCTAGAAGGGAACTTCTTTAGAGCTATAGACTGAAGTGTTTATGATGAAGTAGAGCAGGTAAGGTCAGTATTGCTGTAATGGGGGTGCAGCAATCTTGGCCCAAAGGGGTAACTATGGAAACTAAGTGGCAGTTTTCAGAAACAAAGGGCTTAGCTGGGAGGCAGAGGCACCGGGATCTCTGTGAGTTCAAGGCCAACCTAGTCTACAGAGTGAGTTCCAGGACAGCCAGGGTTATGCAGAGAGATCCTGTCTCGAAAACAAAAACAAAAACAAAAACAAAACAAAACAAAACAAAACAAAACAAAAGGGCTTCTGTAGATTGTTTCCAAATGCATGGCTACCCACTGAGCTGTTTTGCCTGCCTCTCTCTGCCTCCCTCTCTCCCTCCCCCTCTCTCTGGTTTCATGTGTAGCCCAGGCCGCTTCAGACTCATTATGTAGCCAAAGCTGGTTTGAACTCCTGATGCTTCTGACTCCACCTCACAAGTACTGGTGTTAGCTGTATGCCACCACCCATGAAGTAAATTATCGTTCTGTCTCCCTGCCCCCAAGGGGTCTACATAGCCCCCACTGGCCTGGAACTAATTATGTAGACCAGGCTAGCTACAAACTCACCAAGATCTGCCTGCCTGCCTCTGCCTCCTGAGTGCCGGAATTTTAAAAACGTGTGCCACAACACCTGGTTTGTCAGCTTCCTTTTGTGACAGTCTCACTGTTTAGTGTATACACTGGCTTGGAACTTAGTCTGTAGCCCAATCTGGGTTAGATCCCATGATTCCCTGACTCTGCCTCTAATACTGTTGTTGCAGGCAGACACTACCACTCCTAGAAAATTATTGTGTGATATTTCATTGAGTGTGTATAGTCCAATTTATGTATCTGCACTTCTGTTAGTTATCTGTAGTCTTGGCCATGTTGGAGAGCTGCTGTGAATGTCTTTTTTGTTTGTGTGTGTGTGTGTGTGTGTGTGTGTGTGTGTGTGTGTGTGTGTGTGTTTTGTTTGTTTGTTTATCGAGACAGGGTTTCTCTGTGTAGTTTTGGTACCTATCCTGGATCTTGCTCTGTAGAGCAGGCTGGCCTCGAACTCACAGAGATCTGCCTGGCTTTGCCTCCCGAGTGCTGGGATTAAAGGCATGTACCACTGCTGCCCAGCATTCCTGTAAATGTATGTCTTTATCCAAGTATCTTGGTGAATGAAAACCCCATTCTATCATCAGTGTTGCTTTGAAGAATTTAAAAAAATTTAAACACATACACACACACACACACACACACACACACACACACACACAATTAACTCTCTTTCCCTCTTCCAGTCTGTCAGGTATTGTAGCTATAAGAACTTGAATAGGTAAATCTGTCAGTATTTTTAAAACTTTTATTCACTTATTTTATGTGTGTGTTTGTGTGTGTGTGCATGTAAGTATGTGTGCACATGTGCCTTGGTGCATGTGTGCATTCAGGGGACAGCTGGTGAGAGTTGATTCTCTCCTTCCACCACTTGGATTCCAGGGACTGAACACAGGCAATCAGACTTAGCCACAATCACCTTTACCCTCTGAGCCATTTTGCCAGCCTCCTGCCAGTATTTTTTAAATGACAAAAGTAAGTTGTGGAAATATAGCGTGATTATATCCACCTAATAAAAAGCTTCCAATGTTACAACTGAAGTTAAGGTCTTCCTGACCCATGTCATGCCTTGCTCTTCTCCTCTCCTCCCCTCCCCTCTCCTCTCCTCTCCTCTCCTCTCTTCTCTTCTCCTCTCCTCTCCTCTCTTCTCCTCTCCTGCTCCTCCTCTTCCTGTTCTTCCTTCTCCTCCTCCTCCTTCTTTTCTTCTTCTTCTTTTCCCTCCCTTTTTGTTATAAGTCCCACCTAACCTCTACCTGTCTAGCTATTGGCCAGTCAGCTTCTTTATTAAACCAAATCACAGTGACATATATTCACACAGTGTAAAGGAATATTCCCCAAGTGAGGATCCTTTCTTTTTCATTTCGTTTTTAGTGTGTGTGTGTGTGTGTGTGTGTGTGTGTGTGTGCATGAATGTTTTGCTTGCATGTACGTATGTGCACTACATACATGCCTGGTACCCATGGAGGTCAGAAGAAGGCATCAGATCCCCTAGAACTAGAGTTAGAGATGGTCATGAGCCACCATGCAGGTGCTGGGAATCAAACTGTGGCAAGAACAAGTGTTCTTAACTGCTGAGCCTCTTGCTTGTTTTCTATATGATTATTTTAACTGAAATGAAGTTAAAGAAGTTAGTTTTCATTTGTATTTCCCTGATGGCAAAGTGTGCTGACCACTTTAAAAACATTTACTGGCCTCTTGTGTCTCTTCTGTGTAGAACTGTATTCAGTTCATTTCCCCATTTATTGATTGGAAGACTTATGGTTTTGTTTATTTTGTTTTTTGGAGACAGGGTTGCTCTGTGTTGCCCTGGGTGTCTTGGAACTAGCTCTGTAGACCAGGCTGGCCTCGAACTCAGAGATCTGCCTGCCTCTGCCTCCTGAGTGCTGGGACTAAAAGTGTGCACCACCACCACCGGCAAGGATGACTTAGTTTTTGGATGCTTACTTTTTGAGGTTCTTTATACACACCAGATATTAACCTCTTCCTGATGTACAGTCAGCCAATCTCTGCCATTCTGTAGGCTGTCTCTTTACTCTGCTGATTGTCCTTGGCTATGCAGGAAGAGTTCAATGTCAGTCCTATTGTCAGCCCTTAGGTGCTGCCGCCGCTTTCTGTGCTGTTGGGGTCTTTGCAGAAAGTGCTTGCTCATGTCTGGCTTTAGGTACTTCCCCTGTTTTCCTCTAGCAGCTCTAACATGTCATTCTTGTATTATGCTCTCTAATGTTTAGTTTATATTAGAGTCTATAATCTCTTGAATTGATTTTTATACAAGGTAAAAAGATATGGATCTGCTTCTGTTATTCTGCTTGTGGCTATCCACCTACCTATCACCATTTATTGAAAAGGCTTTGTCCCCCAATGTCTGTTTCTGAAACCTTCCCAAAAGGAAGCTAGAGGGGTTGGGGATTTAGCTCAGTGGTAGAGCACTTGCCTAGCAAGGGCAAGGCCCTGGGTTCGGGCCTCAGCTCCAGGGGGGGGGGGGGGGGGGGAACCAAACCCAACAACAAAATGCCGGGGATTGGTGGCGCATGCCTTTAATTCCAGCACTTGGGAGGCAGAGACAGGCAGATCTCTGTGAGTTTGAGGCCAGCCTAGTCTACAAAATGAGTTCCAGGACAGGCACAAAGCTACAAAGAGAAATCCTGTCTCAAAAAACCAAAAAAAAAAAAGAGGGGGCTAGAACTGTGTGGGCCATTGTATGGTTGATGGAGATTGCATCGAAACTGTAGGCTGTTTTCAGAAATGTAGCCATTTTTACACCATCACTTCAGCCAATCCATAAACATGGAATCTGTGAGCCTTTCCAACTCCTAGTGTCTTCTTAGATTTCTTTGATGTCTTACGTTTTCATCACGGAAGACTTTCACCCCCTTGGTTTATTTCCAGCTTTTTTTTTTTGAGAGGGATTTCTCTGTATGGTTTTGGTGTCTCTCCTGGATCTCGCTCTGTAGACCAGACTGGCCTCGAACTCACAGAGATCCACCTGCTTCTGCTTGCCTAGTGTTGGGACTAAGGGTATGCACCACCACACCTGGCCAGTGCTTCTTAATTAACACTTAATAATTGTACATATTTATGAAGCACACCATGATAATGCATGTATATGGCATGTACCAACCAAACCACAATATCTAGCACTTCCGTCACACTGAACATCTAACACTTCTTTGTGCTAGGAGCCTGAGACTTCCTCTCCAGTTCTTTAAGAAATGTGTAATAAACTGTTGTAACTACCTTCCCCATGCTGTGCCATGGGCATTAGAAATACCCCTAGTGTACAGTTATCCACTCTGTGCCCCCAATCCCACCCTTTCGTGCTAGTTAGCTCTCTGTAGCACTGACAGGTTGCTTAAGGAACAAAACGGGGAAAGACTGGGGTCCTGGCCTCCAGGAGTCCACTGGCTCTCACCTTGGGCATTAGGTGCTAGAGAAGCCTCCTACCTCATGTTGGGCAGCAAAGAGACTGGGAGGAAAGGGCTCCAGACAGAATATTCTCCCAGGAAGCACCCTCAGTGACTGCTTCCTCCCCAAAATCCACCTGGCTCTGCCTCCCAAGTGCTGGGAATAAAGGTGTGCGCCACTGACATCTGGCATGCCAGCTATTTTTAAAATGTTATTGTGAATGGGGTATTTTCCTAATTTATGTCTTGGCAGGCTCATTATTGGTATATAGAAAAGCCTCTCGCTTTTGTATGCTGATTTACCATTCTGCTACTGAAATCCAGCAATTATTTCACAGGTTCGTTATAAAGGAGGGAAGGAAGGTTCTGTTAGTTACTTGGCGGTGCTCTTACCCTGTGAGGAAATGTCATGAAACATGACAGAATCCACTTACAAGCAAGCGTTTTATTAAGATAGGAAAGAAAGAGACAGATGTGAACAGGCCTGAGGAAACCACACGTTAATCAAGCAAGAGAGAAAGAGAGAAACCAGGGAATATGGCACCGGCTTATAAAGGGTGGGCACGCCTGCACACACGGCTCATGTGGCCACTCCACGCATGTGTGTAGATCACTTGGTTGCGCTGTGCGCTTTACACAACCATGCAAAGCCACAGGGTCCTGGTCACACGAGATGTTTTGACCCGGAGATGGCTAGGTGGAAGTGTCTAGGTCCTCTGATGCCCGACTGTGGGGGTATGTTGTGAATTTATATCAGGTTCCCCCAAGGGACCAGTAGCTAGAGGGAGTTGTTTAGTCAGGATGGACCTTTTAAAGATACCTACCTCAATATGGTTTTAGGTTGGTGGATGACAGGGGAATGATCTCAACACTTGTTATTTCCTGCCTTTGCTATATTTAGCTTACCTTTAAATTTCTCTGTTTTATCAACCTCCCATGCCTGCCTGCCTCCCTCCCTTCTTTGCTTCTATCCTTCCCAAATTCTGGGATCAAACCCAGGGCCTCAGGCATGCCAGACAAGTAGTCTTCTCATCAACTTCAGCCCTAGTCCCCCAGCTCACCCCTTCCCCCAGATTTTTGTGTGTATATATATATTTTATTTTGAGACAAGGTCTTTCTTAAATTACCCAGGCTGGCCTTGAACTCACTCCGTAGCTTAGACAGGCCTGAACTTGTGATCCTCCTGCTTCAGCCTTCCTAGTACTGAGATTACAGGCTTCTACCATCAGGTCCCTCTTTCCTCTTTCTGTGTTTCTTTCTTCATTAGATTAAGCATTCCCTGAAATGATCAATACTTTTTATCTAAGTATTTCCTGCCTATGGCTAGATTGCCTTGAAATAGGTGCTAGCACACATCCATGGAAGGATGTTGAGAACTCCCCCACAGGGCTGCCAGCATCTCTGAACAAATTCAGAACAATTGCTCTCACCCAGTTCAAGCTCCCATCCCTTCTCAGCAGCAAGCTCAGCTTGGGTTAGGAAGCTTAAGGAAAGATCCCAGAGGCCGTTAAACTTAAGCCAGGTCATGGGAGAGGAGAAAGGGGTCCTGGCTTTCAGAAGACTAGCATAAGCCAAGTCAGCAGCACTGGGGTCATGAGTGACATGGTGATGAGTATCTTAGTCACTTTCATATCACTGGGGCAAACACGATGATCCAGGAAACTTATACAGGAAAGTGCTTCATTGGAATTATGTTCCAAGGGTTAGAGTCCATGATGGTGTCACAAAGGCGTGGTGGCAGGAACAGCTGAGAGTGCACGTCTTGATCCACAAGTAGGAAACAGAGACAGAGCACTGTGAATGGTTCAAGTTTTTTGGAATCTCAAAGTGTGGTGGTATTGTGTTCCCCAAAACATTGTGCACCATAATAAACTTATCTGGGGTCAGAGACAGAACAGCCACAATATTAAACATAGAGGTTAGGCGGTGGTAGCACACGCCTTTAACCCTAGCATTCCAGAGGCAGAAATCCATCTGGATCTCTGAGTTCAAGGCCACAATGGAAACAGCCAGGCATGGTGACACATGCCTTTAATCGCAGGGAGTGATGGCAAAAACAAAAAAAGATATATAAGGCGTGAAGACCAGAAACAAGCAGCATTTGGCAGGTTAAGCATTCAGGCTTTTGAGAAGCAGTTCAACTATACTTCATTTGGACTCAAAGGCTTCCAGTCTGAGGAAACAGGATCAGCTGAGGAACTGGCGAGGCGAGACAGCTGTGACTTGTTCTGCTTCTCTGATCTTCCAGCATTCACCCAATAACTGGCCTCAGGTTTGTTTTTATTAATAAGTACCTTTAAGATTCCTGCTACATCAAAGCCTACCCCTAGTGACACACCTCCCTTCAAGAAGCCAAACCTCTAATCCTTCCCAGTTCTAGGAACTGGGTTGAAGTATTCAAACATAGGCGACAATGGGGAGGCATTGTCATTGAAACCACCACAATGAGGAAAGCTAACATTCACAGATGGCCTACTATGTCCCAAGAACTGAAGTTTTTGTCAGGTGTTAAAGCACTGATCTCCCACAAGAGCGCTACAAAGAAGGTATTGTCTTTGTTGTGAGGAAACTCAGGCACACAAAGAGCAACAGGTGGCCCAAGGTCACACAGTTATTAGGCAATGGGGGGTAAAGTGCTTACTATAGTAGCATAAGAACCTGAATTTGGATCCCTGCACCTACATAAGAAGCTATGTGGAATGTATGCATCTGTATCCAAGCACTAGGAAGGCAGAGATGGGTGGATCCCTGGAGCTCACTAGCCCAGCTGAGTTGATGAATTCCAGGTTCAGTGGGAGAGCCTGCTCAAATAATACATCATTTTCTCAAAAAAAGAAACAAAGAAGGAAATACACAGGGACATGGGGCAGAGGTTGCCCTCACATACTAACTTGACCTCCTACAGCAGACTTATTCTGGAGCTGGAGAGATGGCGCAGCAGTTAGGGCACTTGCTGTTTCTGTAAAGAACAGCAGTTTGGTTCCTAGTACCCATGTTAGGTGGTTCACAACAACCCATAAGTCTAGGTAGAGGGAACCTGATGCTCCTTCTAGCTTCCAAGGATACCTGCAAACACACACACACACACACACACACACACACACACAGAGAGAGAGAGAGAGAGAGAGAGAGAGAGAGAGAGAGAGATTGATTTTATATTTAAAAACACTCATTCTTTTTTTTTTTTTCCTGTCATCGCTCTTCTTCATAGCTACTACTAGGTCATTAATAAATATATGCTAGGTACTGGTTAAGGCCATGCCGACAGAGGAGAGTGCTGGACACGGAAGAATCATGAGCCATAGTTACCTTTTAGAGCTTTATTGGGAGAGAGAGAGAGAGAGAGAGAGAGAGAGAGAGAGAGAGAGAGAGAGAGAGGACAGTGTGGAGGCGGGGTACGGGAGGAGCAAGGAGAAAGAAGAAAAAGCAACGCACAGAGGGCCCCCGCTCGCTTTTTCGGCTGGGACACCACCGCAGGCTGGTGACGTAATTAAGGACAGAATCCTTACACTAGGGGATGGAGAGATGATACAAATGTGCTGCACAAACATTAAGGAATCTGCCTGACTCCATTTTGAAGGCAGGGACCATTGTGCTGTATTTTTAAAAATAAGTTTCTATTTACTGTGAGAGTTGTGTTGCTCTCTGTTTCCTGGAATCTGACCTTCCCCAACCCAAGACCTTGTTTTTGAGAATACCCTTACCCTCCCTGACCTTCCCTGACTCCTCCCTAATCACATGGTGGGCGACCACATTATTTTTTTTAAAGATTTTTTTGTATTTCCTTATTGCCCCATTCTCTCCCTTCTGTAAACTGCTTGTGGTTTTACTCCTTAAAAAAGGTCCCAAGAGATGGATTCAGGGCTGCTCTCTTTAACCGGACTTAGGAGGTAGTCACTGGCCAGCTCTTGGGTGCACCCCAATAAAAAAAACAAGTTTGCTTCAAATTTGGCTTAAATTGTGATAGTAGATAATAGGTCTTCTGCCCCTCCCCCAATAGATTTCTCCACTGATGCAGTAAGCTGATCAAGCAGAAATGAAAAAGTATAAAAACAGGTTTATTTGAGCAAAGCAACTCTAGGGCGGGTACTACAGTCTCAGAGATGGAGGCCGGAGAAGCCACGTGCCTGAACTAAAGCAGGAAGATTATATAGGTTGTAGGTGAGGGGTGATGATGTGTCTGCTACAAGCTGGGTTTGTTCAAAAGCTGATGATTGCTTTAGGTGGAGACTTAGGTGGCTGGCAACTTCAGAGGAGGAAGCTGCTCTACCCCTACCCCTAATCCCTAACCCTAACTGCTGAGAGATGCTGAACTGGGCTTCCTGGAGCCTTTGTCCTGAGACTCTCTGAGTGGGCAGGGTTTGGAGAGAAAGACAAGAATAGAGCTTTCTGATCATGCAGGGATGAGCTGGAGGTTCCAGCTAAACAGTGGTCTTATTCTCGCCTTTGGGGTTAACAACATACATGTAGATAAAATGCTCATATGCATAAAACAAGCAAGCAAACAAACAAATGCCAGATCTGACAGACATGGTGCTACATGAGTATTATCCCAGTGCTCAGAAGCCAGAAGCAGGGGGATCAGAAGTTCAAGACTATCCTCATCTATATAGCAAGTTTGAGAGCAGGTTGGGCTACATGACACCTTTCCTCCAGAGACAAACACATGGACACAGAGACACACAAGCCATGTGCCAGATCTTATCTTTCACACCTCTGTAAAAAGTATGTTGGTCCCTTATCCAAAGGGTGAGAGGTCCATGGCAATTTCTGCTCCTGAGGACAGTAACAGATGCTGTGGATATCGCTCTGTATAAATAAAATTCTGAGTGGCCAGTGGCCAGGCAGTAAGTATAGGCGGGACAAGAAGAGAAGAGAATTCTGGGAAGTGGAAGGCTGGGAGAGACACTGCCAGCCGCTGCCATGAGAAGCAACATGTAAAGACACTGGTAAGCCACAAGCCATGTGGCAAAGTATAGACTAACAGAAATGGGTTAATTTAAGATAGAAGAAGTAGATAACAAGAAGCCTGCCACGGCCATACAGTTTGTAAGCAATATAAGTTTCTGTGTGTTTACTTGGTTGGTTCTGAGCGTCTATGGGCCTGGCGGGTGAGAGAGATTTGTCCTGACTGTGGGCCAGGCAGGAAAACTCTAACTACAAACGGAAGTAATTCCAAAGGGTTTCCAACCTTCCTTTTGTGTGTATGATAAAGTGTGCCATGCTTTTAAATTAGTTTCCTCCTTATAAGTAAAAATTGTCCTTAAAATCTCTCTCTCTCTCTCTCTCTCTCTCTCTCTCTCTCTCTCTCTCTCTCTCTCTAAGATTGGGCTAGAAAAAAAACCGTTCTCTGAAACACTAGAACCTATTTCCTCTCCTATAACTTCTCTTCCTGTGTTTTCTTGTTGTTTTGTTTGAGAAAGGGTCTCACTAGTTAGCCCAGGCTACTCTGCAACTCATTACTTAGCCCCATGCTGACTTCAAACTCGTGACCCTCCTTTCTTAACTCACCAAACACTGGAATTAGAAACATGCACCCTCCACGGCTGACTGGTTGGTTTGATCCTCAGCTAGTCCAGGATGGCCTCAGTGCATTATATAGCTGAGGCTAGCCTTGCACTACACTGATCCTCCCACGGAACCCTCTGGAGTCCTGGAGTACAGGCGCACACTACCCTTCCTGGTTGGTATTTCCTCTTACAGTGGTCACTCTGCATGCATGGAAGCTGCATTTCTAGTTACAATAATCTTGACTATTTGAAAAAAAAGAAGAAACTGCACACACAGTGAATATTTGTAGACCTTTTCTTGCCATTACTCTTCTAAAACTACAGCTATTTACATAGCATTTTACTGTATTAGCATTGTAAGTGATCTGGGGATGGGTTAAAGATCACAGGAAGTTAGATGTGTGTGGCACTTGGTGTCACACTATTGTATATAAGGAGCTACAGCAGCCATGGACGTTGGTATCCACAGGTGTCGATAAAACCAACAACTAGAAAGCGAAGGGCAGACCCCACATTTGCTGCACACCAAAGGCTGGCTTTACACTCCTGACTTCCTGCCTCCTCTAGAGGCTGCAATGATGGCAGATGTGTGCCACCAAGATGGACATAGGGTACCACTACTTCAACCTTCAAGCCAGCTGTTATGTAGAACAGCACCCTTTCTGGATTTGCCCCATGACTTTCTTCATACTCAGAGTCCAAAATCTCTACCCCTCTGTCCTTTTAACACACGTCCATTAGTTTGTGAAATATCACTTTCTTTCTAGCACAAATATTCTAGATTTACTTTGTTGTTTATCTGCCCCAGATCTGGAGTCAGTGAAACTTGCTAGAGAATGCTTGATTTTCTGGGTAGGTCATGGATTTTAGAAACCAAGATCTGGGGGGTAGGTATGCCTCCAAGTTCCAGATCCTATCTAACCACCAAGCAGCACACAATTCAAAACAGATCTGACTGCGTACTGACACTTTACACCCAGCTCCTGGGATTCACCTCCACTATCTTCTCTATCCCACAGCAAACAACCAACCTCCATCTCTTTGCCTCTCTCTCCCTCACTTTATCTTTCATTTTGTTTTGTTTTGTTTGTTCTTTTAGACAGGTTCTCTCTACATAGCTTTGGCTGTCCTGGAACTCACTCTGTAGACCAGGCTGGCCTCAGACTCACAGAGATCCACCTGCCTCTGCTTCCAGAGTGCTGGGATTAAAGGTGTGCGCTACCTTGTACATTTCATTTGTTTTGTTTAAAGACAGGGTCTCCCTATGTGTCCCAGACACTCACTCATAGGTAAATGTGTGTGTGTGTGTGGTTTTTGAGATGATGAGTTCTTGCTAGGTTGTGGAGGCTGGCCTGGAATTCATGACTCTCCCACCTCTACTTCCTGTGAGTATTACAGGCCTGACTCTAGGAATCTTACAAAACGATGGTAATCAAACAGTGAACTGGCACTGGACAGACATACAGGTCAATGAAACAGGTCAAGTGTAGAAACAAACCCACACCATGAGTGCCCAATCTGTGAGGTAGAGCCCCCATCACATGTAGTACTGGAACAATTGGATACTCACATGCAGAAGAGACTGATTTCACCTCTGGAAAGTCACACTAGGACGACCACTCCATGTTTTGCAACGGCATGTGCCTTGTAGTTCCAGCCACTCAGAAGGCTGGAATAAGAGAACTGCTCAGATACAGAGACTAAGAGGCCAGCCTGGGAAACGTAGTGAGACTCAGTTTCAAAAAGAAACGAACCTCAAAGTGGACCAATGACCTAATGTAAGAACTAAGATAATTAAAAACAGGGACCAGTCTTCAAGATCGGATTAGTGGTAGCACGGGACTACAATCATCCCAGGACTTGAGAGGTAGTGGCCTGAGGATCAGGAGTCACCCTCAGCAATAATACCAAGTTTGACACCCGCAGGAGCTACAGTGAAAGCTGTCTCCAGATAAAAAAATCCTCAACATTACTTCCCCACCCAATCTCATTTGTTTGTTTGTTTGTTGCTTGAGACAGGCTCTCACTCTGTACTCCTGCTTGTCCTGGAATTTATCATGTAGACAAGCTGGCCAGGAATTTGTGGCAATAGCCCTATCTCTGCCTCCATAGTGCTGGGGCTAAAGGCACACATCACCAATGGCAGGACTAACATCCAAAATTTAAAAACAGGCAACAGGCTCCTGAGAGATGGCTCAATGGATAAGAGCAGTAGCTGTTCCTCCAGAGGACTAGGGTTCAATCCCCAGTACCTTCATGGCAACTGACAACCATCTGTAACTCCAGTTCCAGGGGATCAGACACCTTCTTCTGATGTTTGAGGGTTTCAGGTATGCAAGTCGTGTATAGACATACATGCAAAATATAAAGAAAATTTGAAAAAAAAACCAGGCAACAAATTCTTATATAATTGTGGTGGAACTGTCCATTGGTAAAACCATTGCATAAGACACATTTTTAATTCCTCAAAAATAAAAAACAGAACTACTTCCTTACTCTTGGGATGAATAGGCAGGAGAATTGTGAGTTCCTAGCACGGGTGATATAGTATAATCCTGTCTCAAGAAATTAAATAAAGAGAAAAGCTACTCTAGGACCCAGCATCCACATGTGTGGGTATATATGCAAAAGAGTGGAAAGCAGGGGCTCAATATTTGCACACCAGTGATGACTGCAGCATTATGTACAATAGCCCAAGGGGAAGTAATTTAAATGTTTGACAAAATGATCAATATACATAGCCACACACACAAATGCACACCATCCCATGCTAAAATATAAACCTTGACGTCTACATTTAGTGAGACCAGCCAGTCATACAAAGACAACTGCCATTTGACTCCACCCACACGACATGCTTAGGCAAAATTTTAGAGACAGGAGTTGGTAACATAGTGGTGAGCCTTCTAAATTTTCAGGGGCAGAAGATTAAAGGGTGAACAGGTAAAGAGGGAAGTGTTATTTGTTCAGTATGAATTCAGCAGCTGGAGAGATGCTCAGGTATTAAGAGCACTCACTGCTCTTGCAGAGGACTGAGTTGACTGTTGGGTGGCTCCCAACTGCCTATTAACCCTATTAACTCCAGCTCTGGGGGAGCCAACCCCTCTGGCCTCCTCCAGCAAAAGCGCTCACACTCACATACTCACCTACATATACATAATTAAAAATAGTCTTTTTTGGGCTGGAGAGATGGCTTAGAGGTTAAAAGCACTGACTGCTCTTCCCGAGGTCCTGAGTTCAATTCCCAGCAACCACATTGTGGCTCACAACCATCTGTAATGAGATCTGGTGCCCTCTTCTGTATACATAGTAAATAAATAAATCTTTAAAAAAAATAGTCTTTTTCATTGGGCAGCGGTGGCCCACACCTTTAATCCCAGCACTTGGGAAGCAGAGGCAGGCGGATCTCGTGAGTTCAATGTCAGCCTGGTTTACAGAGTGAGTTCCAGGAAAGTCATAAGGCTACACAGAAAAACCCTGTCTCGCAAAACAAAAAAAGTATAAGTTCACCTTTTACAAGATGAAAATGACTGAGAAATGTTTCTCAACAAAGTTAAGTACACTTAAGATTCCTGAAATGTACACTGAAAATAGTTAAAATGATATTTTATATATTTGTTTTTAAAAGTGCTTTTATTATTTTGTGTTTTAGTGTTTTACCTGAATATATGTTTGTGCAGCCTTTCATGTTTTCTGTCTGTGGAAGCTAGAAGATGATATCAGATCCTGGTTATATAGATGTGGAGAATTGAACCCAAGTCCTGTGAAAGAGCAGCCAGTATTCTTAATCCATAAGCCACATCTCTAGCCCCCTAAATTTTACATATTTTTACAATTTAAAAAACACATAAGGGGGCTGGAGAGATGGCTCAGTGGTTAAGAGAACTGGCTGCTCTTCCTGAGGTCCTGAGTTCAATTCCCAGCAACCACATGGAGGCTCACAACCATCTGTAGTGAGATCTGGTGCAGACAGAACACTGTGTACATAATAAATCTTAAATAAAGGCCAGGCGGTGGTGGTGGCACACGCCTTTAATCCCAGCACTCCCAGCACTCAGGAGGCAAAGGCAGGAGGATCTCTGTGAGTTCGAGGCCAGCCTGGTCTACAGAGCGAGTTCCAGGAAAGGTGCAAAGCTACACCTGTCTCACAAAAAACAAACAAACAAAAACAACAACAAGAAAAAAACCACCATATTTTTTTTTGATATCTATTTGTAGTTATGTGTATTATGCACATGTGGACAGGGTATGTATACATGCTAGTCCAGGCACCAATGGAGCCCAGGAAGCAAACTGGATCCCTTGAAGCTGGAATTACAAAAGTTTTAAAACACGGCATAGTTTATTTCCTTGAAGTGGAAAAAAAAAAAAAAGCATTAAAAATGTATTAATCCCAGCACTCAGGAGGCAGAGCCAGGCGGATCTCTGTGAGTTTGAGGCCAGCCTGGGCTACCAAGTGAGTTCCAGCAAAGGTGCAAAGCTACACAGAGAAACCCTCTCTCGAAAAACCAATATATATATTAGACAATAAGCTGATGTGGTGGCCCACGCCTAAAATCCAAGCACTCAGGAGACAGAGGCAGGACCTGTGGTTTCCAGCCAGTCTATATATTGGATCCCTGGTCAATAAGGGCTACACAGTAAGACCTTTTTAAAAAAAAAAAGACAACAAAGGTTTCTTTAGGATAGTGATTTTAAGTGGAGTTTCCTGTTTTGGAGGACTAATCAAAAAATATGATCTATTTTGCCACTACCCCCATCTTTTTGTACGACTAGTAACTACAACAATGCTGTTTGGAGATCCCTCTGCTGGTTGGTTCTATACTACTACATTCTAAACTAATACACATAGGGCTGAAGTTATAATCATTTAGCAGATATTTACTGAACACATTCTTATTTTGTGTCATGTACTTAGCCGCATCTTGAGGATGCTTGAACTAAAAACCTGGGCTCTGATTAAAGTTATCATCTAGAACAGGGGCAGACCAATCATTTACGTGTAATGAACAATAAATATAAAGCCAGCGCTACACTAGAGGAAGTAGGGATCCTATGATTATGGAAGAAAGGTTTAGAGCTGATATTTAATCGATTTACATAACATTAGTAAGTGTCTATACGTGAGGAAGTTTCTGAGGCCATGGTAAGAAAGTTTGAACAGCTGGTTGGTGGCCCAGTTCTTTAGTCCCAGCACAAGAGAGGTAAAAGGCCAACCCAGGCGGAGGTGGCGCAGGCCTTTAATTCCAGCGCTCCGGAGGCAGAGGCGGGCTCTGGGTTATCACCCCCACCCCACTCGCAAAAAGAGTATAAAAGATGGCAGAAGAGAAAGCATGAAGACTCAAGACTCCGAGGCATCTGACGGGTGTCTATGCTGGGTAAACGTGACTACTTGGCTCCAGCGATCCGGCCACTACAGGAGTCACTCTGATAGATGCAGAACGAAGCGTAGCTTTCAGGATTTCTTGCTGTCAATCGCTAGGACCAGGACAAAATCCTGAACTGGTAATCTTCCGCAGAGATGAGTGACAGGCCAGCCCGGGCGACAATTCTGGTTGTGCTTTTCCACTTCGGTACTACTTAGACGCCGAAGTCGGGAACTGACATTCAGCTCTTCGGAGCAGGCCAGGCACGTCCCAGGTCGCCGCGGGAAAGATGAGGCAGGAAGCGGCTCACCCTCAACACAGATGACCGACTCTCACGGGAAAAACCAGTAAGCAAAGAACCACACCGTAAACAGAGGATTCATCACCGGTCGTAATCCCACCCCCGGAAGTACCGCCCCTCTGGCCTCACTCCCGCCGTCTCCAGCACAGGCTAGTCTCGCGAGATTTGAGAGCGCTATGTGACTTGGGTTAAGCGGAAGTCAGGCCTCTTTTTCGTGGCGCCTCCTAGGCGGTCGGCTGTGTCAAGATGAAGGTAGGAGGTGGTGGCTGGGCCTGTGAGGCTTAGTTCGAGCCCCAGAGCGCAGCATCGCCTCGGCCCCAGGCTTTCGCAGATCCGCCGTGAGGTGGAGGCGGGTCTGGGGCAGGAGAAGGCTCTCTCCCTGGGGCTTAGGGCTTCCCGGGGGAGCGGATGGCGGGCGATTGCGGCGTTGGACCGGCGGACGGAGCGCCATGGCGGCGCCCGGCTCCTGGCCCGGCACGCGCGGGTTGGCGGCGGCTCGTGACCGTCGCCTCGCCACCACTTGCTCGGCGTTCCGGGCTCGCGAGGGGCGCTCTGGCGTCCTCACCGCATCCCACAGAGCTGGAGGAAAGCCGGCCCCATTAGTGTACTTAGCCACGCTCGGGCTTGCCGGAGCTAGAGTCCGTGCCGCCGGGTTTGAGTGTGGGAGCTGCAGAGCGCGTTAGTGCGACTGCGCCGTGGACGTGTAGGAGTGCTAAGGTTTTCTTTCCACCCCCTTTTAAAACCCTAGCTGAACATCTCCTTCCCTGCCACCGGCTGTCAGAAGCTCATCGAAGTGGACGATGAGCGCAAGCTCCGGACGTTCTACGAGAAGCGCATGGCCACAGAAGTGGCTGCCGATGCCCTGGGTGAAGAGTGGAAGGTAGTGGTGTTGGCGTTTGCCAAAGCTACATTAGTAGGGCCCCTTTGGAGGGAAGGTCCAAGCCGGGGCGGGGGACGGGGGGCACGGCTTGGTGCCAAGGGGAGTTGCTTGTTGTAATTCAGGACCTTGAAAGCAAGCCCTTTATGCCCACTCTGGTAAAACCTGGGTGGTTAGTGGAGTGGTTGTAATGGAGACTTTGCTAGTTAAACATAAATTGGAAGTGTGGGCGGAAGGTGAGGTTGGAATTGGTCTCATTCTCCCTAGTGATGGGTGGCTCATTAGAAGTCAAGATCCTGAACTCCGTAGGTTGGAACGGAACTAGTAAGTGTACTATTTTGGTTTCAACGCAGGGTTATGTGGTCCGAATCAGTGGCGGGAATGACAAGCAAGGTTTTCCCATGAAGCAAGGCGTGTTGACCCACGGCAGAGTGCGGCTGCTGTTGAGTAAGGGGCACTCTTGTTATAGACCACGGAGAACTGGAGAGAGGAAGCGCAAGTCTGTTCGAGGGTGCATCGTGGATGCCAATCTCAGTGTTCTCAACTTGGTTATTGTAAAGAAAGGTGAGGTGTTGTCGAATATTATTTCAAGGCGTGCTGGAGCATTTGTTTAATGTTGCAGAGATGTGTTGAATTAAGTACAATTCACCTGCGATCAGGAGGCGGAGTAGAGAGAGTTGCCAGGTGAAAAAGGATTGATATGGAGGGGTGAAGAGGAAGAAGCAAGAGAGCTCTCTGAAGAGCAGAATTCCACCTTAACCTTTGAGTCTTGAGTTGAAGGACAGACAGTTCCCTTCATAGCTTTGCAGAAGTCGGTCTGAGGGAGAATTCCCTCCAGCTATGGCCCTTTCAGCCTAACCGCTGCTAGTTCAGACTTTGAAGCCGTAGCAACAATTTAAAAAAGCACAACGGTGAGGCTCTTGTTCAAGTTCTGTTTGTTGAAACTGGTTGGCCTGGAAGTCAGAGATCTGCACGTGCCTCTTAACGAGTGGAACTAAAGGCAAACACCAGCACCCCTGGCCCAAATGGTTTTTAATTGGAATTGTGTACATGTTGATGGACAAACAATTAAAATTACTAAGTACACATTAAATTATGATGGTAAAAATTTAATGCCTGTGTTCTGATCCTTTCTCCTAAGGAGAGAAGGATATTCCTGGACTGACAGATACTACTGTGCCTCGTCGGTTGGGACCTAAAAGAGCTAGCAGAATCCGAAAGCTTTTTAATCTCTCTAAAGAAGATGATGTCCGCCAATACGTGGTCAGAAAGCCGTTAAACAAAGAAGGTAAGGACTGTATTTGTGGGAAGCCGTGTGTGTGTGTGTGTGTGTGTGTGCGCGCGCGCGCGCGCGCGCACGCACAGCAGCATTGCTTGCCTGGAGTTTGATTCACCAGACAATTAAGTTCATGGCTTTGGGGTTAGGAGTGACAAGGATTGGAAAGTGAGATTACAGAAGTACTCAATACATTTGGAATTTTAATTTTTTAAAGCGGCTTTTGTGTAGGGGCAGGACAGCTTGCAGGAGGTAGTTCTTTTCATCACCTATGTCTTGTGGAGACGAGGTGACTCAGGACTGTTGACCCAGACATCTAGCACAAGTATGCACTGAAGAAAATGTGTGACTTAGTTGACAAGTGTAAAAAGGTCGTTTGCTTCTGGGCGGAGTAGCTCCAACTATAGCAGAGCTTGGATATCCCATCTTTTTTTATAAAGGGTCTATGGTGTGAGAATATCGGGTTTCTGTTCCCAGAGAGGCTGTGAGGAGTGCTAAGTGCAAATCCACACAACTAAAAATAAAAATTCGTAGTAACCATAGACTTCTAATACTGAGTGAGTCTGTCTAGAAATAAAGGTTCAAGCATAGATGGGAAATATGGTGGAATTAGGACTTGTAAAATGAGTACAGTGCTGACATTGGGTGGATGGTGAGGCTTGAATTGGGGCCTTGAGGTTGCTAGGCTGGTGCTAACATACGGCATACTCATCCAGCAAGGCTATCGAGAAGTGTTCACTCATGTGTATTTTTAGGTAAGAAGCCCAGGACCAAAGCCCCCAAGATTCAGCGTCTTGTCACTCCACGGGTCCTGCAACACAAACGCCGCCGTATTGCTCTGAAGAAACAACGAACAAAGAAAAACAAGGAGGAGGCTGCAGAATATGCTAAACTTTTGGCCAAGAGAATGAAGGTAAGGTAGTGGTGTGACACAATGCAGGACTGCCATGGGCCTTGCAGTTTTCGTCCAGATAAAGCCTTAACTGTATTGTGTGGTTTTGTTTTGTTTAGGAAGCCAAAGAAAAGCGCCAGGAACAGATCGCCAAGAGACGTAGGCTGTCCTCTCTGAGAGCTTCTACTTCTAAGTCTGAGTCCAGTCAAAAATAAGTCTTTAAGGGTAACAAATAAATGATCATACCATAAGTCTCCTTTATTGCCTTTTTGTTAATGGAGTAACTGGATAAATGAAATGAGGCAAATGGATGCATAGTCAGGCTTGTGCTAGAAATAGGGGAAATGTGTCTTGTCTTGTTTTGTTTTTCGAGACACAGTTTCTCTGTAGCTTTGCGCCTTTCCTGGAACTCACTCGGTAGCCCAGGCTGGCCTCGAACTCACAGAGATCTGCCTGGCTCTGCCTCCCGAGTGCTGGGGTTAAAGGCGTGCGCTGCCACCACCCAGCGAAATCTGTCCTTTTAAATCCTATGCATGTAGCCCAAGAGTGCTGGAGGCATGGGATGCAGTCCCTGATGTGAGCCACCTCTAGTTCCCACTTAGTGTACATTCAGAGACCATAAAAGTATAGAAAGGGAATAAATAAATGACTCACTACGTGAGATAATAGTTTAGTTCAAGAAGTACAGCCTGGTTGGTCATGGTGGCCAACGTCTTTAACCCCATCACTTAAGGCAGAGGCAGGCAGATCTCTTGACATTCAAAGCCAGCCTGGTTTACAAAGGTCCAGGACAGCTAGGGCTGTTACAGAGAAACCTTGTCTTAAAGAAACACAGCCTATAAAGGCCTTTACAAAGCACAAGAAGTATGCTTTCGACTTTTTTTTCTTTTTAAAGATGACTGCTGTTATCCATTCACCAGCCCTGTAGCGTACCATAATTTCTTCACTGGCTATAGCCTATTTGGTTGCATTCTTGGTGAAGGGCAAGGCAGTTCGTTTTCTTTCAGTAGTGCTAGGGGTTAAACCTAGGTCTCAAGCAAACTGAACAGTCACTGCTACTTAATGGCAATCCAGCCTCTTGGGTAAATGTAACTTGTTTCCAAGGCAGAACCTTGGTAACAGGTTATTTTTTTTTATTGTTGAGACCGAAGGTGTGCTGCAAACACAAGGAAATCGGGAAATAATCCTTCCAAGGACAGGCTTGGGAATTGTAATACAGTAATTTAAGGTTTCTTTACTCTGGCAGAAGAGTTGATTCATGCCTGACTACTGTGGAGATCGCTCTGTAAATAAAATGCTGATTGGCCAGTAGCTAGGCAGGAAGTATAGGCCAGACAAGCAGAGAAGAGAATTCTGGGAACAGGAAGGCTTAGGCGAAGAGAGCTGCCAGCCACCGCCATGACAAGCAAGATGTAAGGTACAGGTGAGCCACGTGGCAAACTAGATTATAAGAAATGGGCTGAATATAAGAGTAAGAGCTAGACAGTGGTAGGTAGGCAGGCCTGAGCTTAATGGCCAAGCAGTTTAAATATAAGTGTTTATAACGGCTTGGCGGGGGCTGGAGAGAAGCTCTCCAGCTACACCTGACTGCTGGAGCACCATTCACAGGTGTAGCCAAAAGAAAAGAGTGTACAGACTACCCAGAGCAAAGCCACCTCATTGCAGATCGCCTGTGCTCAAATGAAATCTTGGAACCTTTTATTTGTAGAACACAGGTAAAATGGTTGCCTTTCATAGCTCCCAGCTGTTCTTGTGTCACAAGGGAAAACTTAGGCCACTGAAAACAGGACTGAGTCCAATTAAATGCTGGCTTGAAGTACATTTTGAGCTGGGCGGTGGTGGTGGTGGTGATCGCCTTTAATCTTGGCAAAGGCAGGTGGATCTTGAGTTTGAGGTCAGCCTGGGCTACAGAGTGAGTTCTAGGAAAGGCTCCAAAGCTGCACAAAGAACCCCCCCCCCCCCCCCAGTAAAGCGTATTCTGATTCTAGAAGTTGGTTCATTCTGGCTGTGAACATCAGAACTACATGGGCTGTAGTGCTTGCTTCATGACATCACATCTTGGACCTGCTCTCCAGCAGTTGGGGCTTCACCCTGGGAAGCTAACCATAACCTCCTTTGCTCCTGTCCAGGCTTCATCTCAGTAACCCATGAGCCACTGCTTTTTGAGGTGTTTTCTGTGCTCCACGCTGGCCTTTGAGTAAAGTGCTGCAGTCAACACAGCCAGCTTTGATTTGGGATTGTATAAAATGTGTTCTCACGGAGATCCGCCTGCCTCTGCCTCCCAAGTGCTGGGATTAAAGGCGCCACCACTGCCTAGCAAAATGTGTTTCTGTGCCACCATGACTGGAAAGAAAAATCTTAAAGTATGTTAGGTTCAAAGTAAGCAACAC